>NC_090727.1:66288936-66343936 GCF_036898095.1 Palaemon carinicauda | reverse complement strand
GTGTTCCTATTGCAACTATGATGCAGCCTGTCCTAAAGGGCATTTGACGGAATCTGATTGTCCTTTCGGAGTTGTGAAGGATATTTGTCAGTGTTGCGACACTTGCGCAAAGGTAAGTGACCTGTCAAATAGATTCCTTATCAAGTGTGACTTGTTGTCGCCGAAGTCTATCCAGGCGAAATAGGCCACGCCCACCTGATGACGTCATGGCATGCTTCCTCCACTCACGAGAGTTCCTCCTCAGCGCAAGCAGGACTTTAGTTGTTCAACAAAAACTCCAGTAGATTTTGGCTTGCAACTTCTTTCTTCACTCTTTTAAACCAGTGTCATGTTTTTGTGACAGATAATTGTAGGAATTATAATTAAAAGAACCAAGAAAGAAGTTAAAAGACAAAATGTAGTGGATTTTTTGGTGAACAACATAAGTACTGTTTGCGCTGAGCAGGAACTCTCGTGAGTGGTGGAAGTATGTCATGACGTCATCAGGTGGGTGTGGCCTATTTCAGCTGGATAGACCACCGCAACTTTTTTTATAGTTCACAACAAAATTAAAAGCTCTTACAACATATCTTTGTTGGTTCTGTTTTTCGTATTACTCGAGATTTCAATTGGAAGTTTGTGCTGTCTGTATTATTCATTGTTGCATTGCAATAATTTAATACATCAGAATTTTTTATTTTAAAAATTCCAAAAGACAAATTGAACTTTTAAACATATTATATATATATATATATATATATATATATATATATATATATATGTATATATATATTATATATATATTTATATATATTTATATATATATATATCTACACACGTGTATATATATATATATATATATATATATATATATATATATATATATATATATATACACGTGTATATATATATATATATATATATATATATATGTAAGTAAGCCTTAGGTTTTTTTATAATGTATTAGCTTACTTAGGTTAGTTTTTAAGTTCCTCTTTCATTTTTTTTCGAAGGCTGTAAAGTTCATGGTTAGTTCGCCTTCTTGTTAGTAGGGGTCTCCTCACTCCAGTGGTATTTTTGTATAGTCTTGTTGACTAATCCTCCCTGTTTCTCCCCTCCATATTTTGGCTCTGCTGAGTTGACTTGAGACTGGGTTTCCAAGCTACAGGCAGTTGGTATCTGCACCCTGATTTGTGAGCCTATTACCTCTGGATATACAGCAAGTCTCTGAACGAATATATATTTATCTTCACCTCAGCTGGCCGTTACTTCACATCTCTACCATTTTATTATTGCCTCTGGTGCAGTACTTGCCAGAGGGGCCTCGCTTGGCGACGGTAAGGAGTGTCATTCATTTCTTGTAAATTATTGACCAAGATTATTGGGATCCGGCGTCCATGATCATGAATGAATATGATTACGGCTGTGCTGCAGTGTCAGGTTAATTTCCTGTTGGAGCCCGTTAATGGTATTGAGAGTTGCCGTCCGCTGCCCTTATTGAAGGACCTATGGGAGGAGACCTTCATCATCTCATCATCCGTTAGCATGTAAAATTTAGGTTATTCTTTCTTTTCGTTGTTTTCTATTCCTCTCTGGGCCCCCTTTCCTCCTTCAGAGGTTGAATGTGTTGACTGGTAATTTGGGTATATGTTTCGTAAGTGGTATTTTTGATTTAATGTTAATGATGAGGCCTAGCTATTATTTTCTGTATTTTTATTGAATTGTAATATATATTGGTTTTTATTTCATTGTTTTGTTATCCCCCTTGAGTTATTCTTGTGCTGCATTTACCTGGGCTTGCTTCCACCTTTGTGGCTTGCTGCCTTTTGAACACCTAAATATTGATTATTTATGGTCCTGTAGACCTAGTGTGTGTTGCGGTCCAACGAGACCCATTACAATTGGCGACCTTGCCAGGATTCAATGTATCCTGTGGTGTTCTTGTTGCAGTGCAAGCGTAATTCTTGGGGTGTTATTGTTAGGTGGCATGGTTACACCTCCTCAGTGTTTGGTTGGTTGGCGCTATTGTAAGTGAAATAATTTTGTTATTTGTAAAGTGTTGTAATTACTTGCAATCAAAATGGATGACATGAATATCGTAGAGTTGCTTGAAGGAGAGGGATGGCAGGATAGGTTGGCCGAATTAAGCAAAGAGGAGTTAGAAAGTGTGGCAGATTTTTTTGAAGTGGAAAGAACGGTAACAATGAAGAAGGGTATACTATTGCTAAAGGTTTATGAGTGTGTTAAGGAGACTAAGACAGGAGCCAAACCCAAGGTTAGGCAAGACGAGGGATTGTCAGTAGAAATTTTGGATAGACAGACTAGTCTAAAACAAATGGAAATACAGCAGCAAAAAAATGGTGTTTGAAGAGAGAGAGAGGGAAAGGAAGCATGAGTTAGCTAAGTTGGCTTTGCAAACGCCAGGGTCACCAGGGTCTCCTTCTCGTGTTGAGGCTTCCTCCTCCTTCTCAAATTTAGCTCAGGCTTTGAAGTTTGTCCCGAACTTCCAGGAAGATAATGTTGCCGAGTTCTTTATGTCATTCGAAAGAATTGCTAACAGGTTAGAATGGCCTATTGGATTATGGACTACCCTTATCCAGAGTAAATTGATTGGGAAAGCCCAAAAGGTATATGTAGCTTTGGAAGAAGATCTCTCCTCGGATTATGAGAGTGTAAAGGCGATAGTGTTGAAGGCATATGAGCTCGTGCCGGAGGCCTATCGGCAAAGGTTCCGTAATTTGAGTAAAAATGAAAATCAGACTTTCGTAGAATTTGCAAGGAGTAAAGAGCAATATGCTACTGATTGGTTGAAATCTAAAGAGGTGGACAATTTTGATAAGCTAAAGCAGTTGCTGTTGGTTGAAGAGTTTAAAAGGTGTACTCCTGACCGTTTAAAGGTTCATTTGGAGGAGTTGAAATTAGATTCCCTTCAGGAGGTTGCTGTGGCGTCAGATGAGTATTTTTTGTCTCATAAAGATACTATGAAAGAAACTGTATTTAAGGAAAAACCACGTTGGGGTTGTTCTGGGAGATCTGGTAATTTTAATAACCAAAAGAATGTTTCTCAGAATGTTCAGTTAAATAAGGTTTCTCAGAATGTTCAATCAAATAAGGTTTCTCCGAATGGCCAATCAAAGGTGAATTACTCGCAAAATAACAGACTTGGTGAGTCGGGTGTTTATGATCCACAAAAGCTGAGGCATTTGACGTGTTTTTTCTGTAACAAGAGGGGTCATACCAAAAGAATGTGTTATGCTTGGAAAAAGGTTTGTAACAGTAAAGGTAATCCGGTGATGGCGGTTGAGAAAAGTGCTAGTCAGGGTGGGGCTCTGCCCTCTCCGACTCAATGACTAAGAAAGTCAGAGACTGCTAGTTCCTTCGGTGATTTTCTGGCCGTGGGTGAAGTCTCGCTGGATGGTGAAGGCCAAGGGAGAAAAGTGAATATTTTACGTGATACCGGAGCCGCGCAATCATTAATTCTTAGAGATTCGGTCCCGAATGATTTTGTGTATGAGAATCGGGAGTTTGTTATTTTGAGTGGTTTTCCGGACACGGTAAAATCTTATCCAATTGGTCTATTTCATCTTAGTTGTCCTTATTTTTCGGGGAATGTCCGTTTGGCTATTGTTGATAAATTTCCGATTAAAAAGGTGGATGTGGTTCTCGGAAATGAGATTGTGTATGAAAATAAAAATGTGCCAATTGTGATTAATCCGGATGTGGAAGTAGGGGTAGTCACTCGTGCTAAGGCAAAGGCTGTTGACGCTGCTGAGTCAACAGTCGACGTTGATTTGAGTAGTTTAGGACGTAGTGATGTATCTGTAGACAGTAGTAGTAGTGTTAGATTAAAACCCAATTGGACTTTTAAAGAACTTGTTTCGGCTCAGAAAAAGGAGTTTGGTAGTCTCCCTATTGAGTCTGGTGAGATAACGAACGTGACAGTTCCTATTTTTAAGGTAATTAATAGCATATTATACAGAATAAGTAGACCAATGCATGCCTCGGGGGAGGATTACGAAATTATACGACAGATTGTGGTTCCTGAATGTTACCGTCATGAGTTGATGTCATTAGCTCACGAGAATGTGATGGCGGGACATTTTGGTATTCACAAAACAGTCAGTAGGTTATTAAATAATTTCTTTTGGCCCAAGCTGAAAGGTGATGTTAAAAAATTTGTTAATAGTTGCGAGGTTTGTCAGAGAGTCGGCAAACCTAACCTACCTATTCCAAAGGCTCCATTAATACCTATCCCAGTTGTGTCTGAACCTTTTCGGGAAGTGTTAATTGATGTTGTTGGTCCTCTCCCAAAGTCAAAGAGTGGAAATGAGTATATTTTCACTATTATGGATCGTATGTCTCGGTACCCCGAGGCAATCCCCTTGCGGTCCATAAGGAGTGAAAAGATTGTAGAGGCATTAATAGGTTTCTTTTCAAAATTTGGTCTCCCGAAGGTAATTCAGTCAGACTGCGGTACTAACTTCACGAGTCGTTATTTTAAGCAGAAAATGACTGAATTGGGCATTAAACATGTAACTTCCTCGCCTTATCATCCAGAGTCACAGGGTGCTTTGGAACGTTTTCACCAAACTATGAAAAGCATGTTAAAGAAATATTGTATTGGGAATGGGGCTGAATGGGATAAAAACCTTCCATTCCTCTTATTCGCTTTCCGCTCTATTCCTGGTCAATCTCTCGGTCTCTCTCCTTTTAATTTGATTTTTGGACATTCTGTAAGGGGTCCGCTGGATATTGTGAGAGAGGCTTGGGAGGGAGATGCCCCTGATTTGAATTTGATTGATTACCTTAATAATTTGAATGCTAAATTAACCAAGGCTTGGTCTTTTGCAGGTGAGAATTTGTTGAAAAGTCAGAAGAAAATGAAATTTTATTTTGACAGAAAGACTGTGACCCGGGACTTCGACGTAGGACATAAGGTACTGGTTCTGTTACCTATCCCAGGTAATTCTCTCAAAGCTACTTTCCAGGGACCATGGAAGGTATTGAAGAAGGTAAATAATGTTAACTTCTTGGTGGAAACCCCCGATAGGAGAAGGCCTCATCAATTGGTACATATAAATATGATGAAAGCTTTCCATGAAAGAGAGAAGGTTAGGCCAATTGCGACTCTTTGTGACGGTAGAAATGACTTGGTCGGTTATAATGCTTCTTTTTCAGATGAGCATAATAATAATTCTTTTTCAGAGGACAGGGACTTGAAAGATAGTGAATGGCTGGCAGGTAATGTCGAGGCTTTAGAAAATTTACCTCGGATGTTGGGTCACTTAGGTAAGGATGAGCAACAATCCTTGAGAAATTTGGTTTTAAAATATAAGGACTTGTTTTCTAATGTGCCCGGCATGACCACGATCTTGCAGCATGACGTGGACGTAGGAGACGCCACGCCCGTGAAGCAGGCTCCTTATAGGTTGAACCCAAAAAAGAATGAGATTGTTGCTAGAGAGGTTGAGTATATGCTCAAGCATAATTTAATAGAGCCGAGTTGTAGTCCTTGGTCATCTCCGGTTGTGTTGGTTAAGAAATCGGACGGAGACTATCGTCTTTGTTTCGATTATAGGAAGCTTAATGAGGTGACCAAGGCTGATAGCTTTCCATTGCCTCGTGTGGAAGATTGTATTGATCGCATGGGTCGGGCTAAATATATTACAAAATTTGATTTATTAAAGGGATATTGGCAGGTGCCTTTGTCGGAAAGGGCCAGAAGTGTTTCGGCTTTTGTAACCCAACAGGGGTTATTTCAGTGTAAGGTAATGCCCTTTGGGATGAAAAACGCTGCTGCCACCTTTCAGAGACTTATGAATTCGTTGGTTAGTGGTCTAGAGGGGTGCGTGGTGTATATCGATGACTTGGTTATCTTTAGCGACGACTGGCAGTTGCACCTGAAGAGAATTGAGGCCTTATTCAAAGTACTTAGGAAAGCAGGCCTGGTTATTAATTTAAGGAAGTCTGATTTTGCAAAAGCAACGGTGGTATATCTTGGACATGAGATAGGAGCAGGTATGGTGGCTCCCAAGGAGGTTAACATTGAGGCCATTCGTAAAGTAGAGGTTCCTAAATGTAGGAAAGATTTGCGAAGGATATTAGGGATGGCAAGCTATTATCGCAGATTCATTCGCAATTTTTCAGACATTGCGGAACCTCTTACTGCTTTATTGAAGAAAAATGTTAAATTTGTTTGGAGTAAGGAGGCTCAGGATGCATTAGAGAGGATAAAACTGGTCCTCATTAGTCGGCCTTTGTTAACAGCTCCAAATTTTGACGCTCCATTTCAGCTTACCACTGATGCGAGTGATGTGGGGGTTGGTGCTGTATTGAGTCAAGCTGACGAAAATGGTATTGTCCACCCGGTGGCGTATTTTTCTAAAAAGCTCACTTTGCCTCAAAGAAAATATTCCACAATCGAGAAGGAGACGTTGGCCTTGATCTTAGCGTTAACTCATTTTAATGTCTATCTCTCCTCCTCAGGTGGGCCCATTAAAGTTTGTACGGACCATAATCCATTAACGTTCTTGAATCGGTACAAGAATAAGAATCAGAGATTGATGCGCTGGAGTATTTTGGTCCAAGAATTCGATCTAGAGTTTAAGCATATCCCAGGTAAAGAGAATATGGTGGCCGATGCATTATCCCGGCTGGCAGAGTAGGTGCGAATGGGGTAATTATAAGTGTTTTTTTTCTTCACCTGTTGAATTCTGTCACTCGTGGTAACTGTTTGAGTATTAATAATTATTTATATATGGTTTCTTTTATTTGGTTGAACAGATTATGTAATGTAACACTCCAATGATTGGACGTAGTATTGACGGTTGATTATGATTTGATATGATAGATGGATGTTGACCAAATGTAAGATTATTATTGTTCGTTGATGCATGCAACTGTTATTTTATGGGTTAATTATATCTGTCTTTAATTGCTTGTGGAGGTGGTGAAGTTTATAATGAACTGATGTTTTTTTTTTTTTTGTTGAATTATGCTTAAAACTGAGGTTTTGTCAAAAATTATCTGGTTATGTGTGGTGATTTAGGAATTTATGAATGATCCTATATTGGACTCCTTATGTTTCAGGTGATGGTATTTATTACGTTAGTTGGGTATGTAAATTAGGTTAAGATTTTTTGTGACATACTGATTTGTTTATACACCCCTTTGTCAGGAGAGTGTGGACTCCAAAGTATTGTTAATAGTGCATAAAAGAAAAGTGCTGTGTTAGTGCTGTAACATTTTATGTGTTCAAGACACTTGGGTGAAAGGTTAATGTGCAGGTGCTATGAGGGTTGTGCTGTGAAAAAGTACAGCTAAGGTGTATGATATTTTTGGGACATTAGATCATGATACCTTCGCGGCTTTGAACAATTCACCAGGGAAGAACCTCCTTTCCCTTCACATACCTTGCCAGTCTGGTGTGAACAGCAAAATGGTGTACTATTTATATTTGACGAAGGATGTGGTGTATATTTAAGGTAGCCTATGAGGCATTAAGAATGTCACCGGTTAGTATAAGTATTTGAAAGTTACCCAGGTAATGAATCCTTTATTTGGACACTATATTTTGTTGGTGATTGGTGTATGACAATTTGGTTTTGTAGCATATATTTTTTTTTTTTTTTGCCACTCCCTCTCCTCTTGCAACCTAGGTGATCCCATATGGTGATAATAAATTATTAATACAGGTGGGTCTTATGATTTTAGTCCTAGATGAGGGACTTGGTGCAATTATTTGGTGTATGGTGTTAGTGATACTTTATATTTAACATTTTAATCCATTTGTTTGTTGTTTGTATTATATTTCAAGTGTGTATATTGTATACTTGATTCCCTTAACTTTTAAAGTAAATTTCAGCATTTTTGTCTTTAATTTTGCACTTTTGACTTGGAAAAAAAAAAAGTTTTTTTTTTTTTCTCTGGGTGAGGAGGTGTAAGTAAGCCTTAGGTTTTTTTATAATGTATTAGCTTACTTAGGTTAGTTTTTAAGTTCCTCTTTCATTTTTTTTCGAAGGCTGTAAAGTTCATGGTTAGTTCGCCTTCTTGTTAGTAGGGGTCTCCTCACTCCAGTGGTATTTTTGTATAGTCTTGTTGACTAATCCTCCCTGTTTCTCCCCTCCATATTTTGGCTCTGCTGAGTTGACTTGAGACTGGGTTTCCAAGCTACAGGCAGTTGGTATCTACACCCTGATTTGTGAGCCTATTACCTCTGGATATACAGCAAGTCTCTGAACGAATATATATTTATCTTCACCTCAGCTGGCCGTTACTTCACATCTCTACCATTTTATTATTGCATCTGGTGCATTACTTGCCAGAGGGGCCTCGCTTGGCGACGGTAAGGAGTGTCATTCATTTCTTGTAAATTATTGACCAAGATTATTGGGATCCGGCGTCCATGATCATGAATGAATATGATTACGGCTGTGCTGCAGTGTCAGGTTAATTTCCTGTTGGAGCCCGTTAATGGTATTGAGAGTTGCCGTCCGCTGCCCTTATTGAAGGACCTATGGGAGGAGACCTTCATCATCTCATCATCCGTTAGCATGTAAAATTTAGGTTATTCTTTCTTTTCGTTGTTTTCTATTCCTCTCTGGGCCCCCTTTCCTCCTTCAGAGGTTGAATGTGTTGACTGGTAATTTGGGTATATGTTTCGTAAGTGGTATTTTTGATTTAATGTTAATGATGAGGCCTAGCTATTATTTTCTGTATTTTTATTGAATTGTAATATATATTGGTTTTTATTTCATTGTTTTGTTATCCCCCTTGAGTTATTCTTGTGCTGCATTTACCTGGGCTTGCTTCCACCTTTGTGGCTTGCTGCCTTTTGAACACCTAAATATTGATTATTTATGGTCCTGTAGACCTAGTGTGTGTTGCGGTCCAACGAGACCCATTACAATATATATATATATATATATATATATATATATATATATATATATATATATATATATATATATATACACACACATATACATACATATGTCTGTGTATGTTGTATGTCTCTTACCTTTGAATGAAAACAAAGCACAAAGCAACCAAAGTGAAGAGATAAATCTTCATTATTGCAGAGCGACGAAATTTTTAAGATATGGAATAAGCTTCAGCCGTGAGATTCGACACTTCAGCTGTACAGAGGACTCAAGGAGGCACTGCCTGAAACTGACGGAGAGCCCACCTCTCAGCAGCACTTATATGCCCTTAGACAAGCTGGCCTTGGGGGCACAATCAGAATTTAGAAAATAAAAAGGGGGGGTTTCCTACTGTCAATAAGATCGAATTTCCCAAGTTAGCGCGCTTATTTTTACCTTGAGTGTTTCAAGCAAGATGAAAAAGAAGCAAGGTGGTATAGTGTTGTTATTACTTGAACCGGTTATATAATTGCCACCCATTTGGGCTGAGCAGTCTCGGGACGTCCCGCTAGTGGAGAAACCGGACAGTAGAATTTAATTTTTTTGGGGGGAGGGGCCAATTCTGACGGGAATTGTGACCTCAGAAGTTAAAGCTCGGATGAAATAGTAATTGGCACAATTAATCCTTGTATTTATTTTGCGTATATATGATGGTGTGTGGTATGTCTACAAAATTCTCACAATGAATTGAATTAAAATCTGGGCCTAGAGGCCAGTACTGTGCCCCCAAGAGGCCTTCCAGCTTCCAAAGACGAAAGGCCTAAAAGTTAGTGACCTTTAAGCAATGCGCACGGTCCACCGCTTGAAGGGCAATGACGTCACCAACCCCATCTTCTCGATATCTGACGTAGGATATTCCGGATTAGGCACGTATTCGTATCCATCCGAACAGGACCTGAACACTATCAAAGGACTCTTGCACTCCTCCTCTAGGGGCCTTCGCTGATAAATAGGGGGAGGTTATGTTTTCGCCCCTGTTTGGCTACAATTTTACTCGTGGAGTAGTGAGACTGTATAATTGTTATATTAAGACGTAGAAGTGATCCAATTTTGTAAGTCTTAGGTCAAAGGTCAAGGTCAAGGTCGTACACAAGGTCGAATGAATTAACCATACCCTTAACCCAAAGTTCGCACTTGGTTGTCATACAAACTTCAAATTCGCGTATGGTGTAAATTGATAATGGGAAGAGCAAGCCGGTTTCGAGAAACTGCCGTGGCGGAGCTCTGCCCTCTCACAGTGACAGTGCCTTCTAGCTAACAGGAAAATACCCTGGAGACTGACCATATATACCCAAGCCCCCCCCCCTCCCGCTCTCCACCCAAACTATGACCAGGGTGGGCCAGGCGATAACTTCTGATGACTCAGCAGGCAGACCTACAGGCTCTCCCAACCCCCAACCCCCCATCCTAAGGTCACAAGGAAGATGAGGTTGCAGACACCACAAGAAACTATCAAGTTTGAGCGGGACTCGACGGTCAGGGACGTTTCCAATAGGCCACCAGAATCCTTGCTTTACTTAAAATCCAAACGATTCGAAAGGGCCTATTTGGATTCTGTCGACAAATCTGTTCGTAATGCTAGGCAGGCAGTTAATTCTAATAGCCAGTCCTTCTCCATCATAAGGCTCAATACTACACAGTATTCTAAAAGTTCTATTCAAGCTGTGACCAAGTTGTGGAATGATCTTCCTAATCGGGTAGTTGAATCTGTAGAACTTCAAAAGTTCAAAGTTGCAGCAAATGTTTTTTTTGTTGAACAGACGGACATACGTCTTTTTATATTTTATATATGACATATCTGTTTTGACGTTGTTACTGTTTTTAGAATGATTTATTGTTAATTTGTTCTCATCATTTTCTTTTATTTCCTTATTTCCTTTTCTCACTGGGCTATTTTTCCTAATTGGAGGCCTTGGGCTTATAGCATCTTGCTTTTCCAACTAGGGTTGTAGCTTAGCTAGTAATAATGATAATAATAATTTACTCAGAGAAAAATCAAACTAGGCAACTCATATGCGATTTCAGAAATTCAAAATATAAGGCCTCAGACATGTCCATATTCATGTCTGACATTTTTGCCCTTTCCATCACCCCGCTGTGGCCACGGCGGATTGGTGATGTTGGGAGACTTTAGTTTGATCGCTCATAGCAAATCAACCTAGTAAGGGTGTTTCTGACTAGTACAGCTTTGCTGATCATGGCGACACATAAACCCTTTCATATATATATATATATATATATATATATATATATATATATATATATATATATATATATATATATATATGTATATATATGTATTTATGTATATATATATATTATAAATTTTGCACATTTAAACATGTTTTTCATATATCAAATTAGTCATATATATATATATATATATATATATATATATATATATATATATATATATATATATATATATATATATATATATATATATATATATATATTAATAAGTTGTATGGTCAATGTCATACAAGTATCCTGGACCAGGGTTCGAAACCCAGCTAGTCAGATACTATATTTTTTGAATGATTTCGCCTAGGGCTCTGATCCCGAGGTCGTTAAGAGAATCCAGACTTTAATGCATTAATATATATGGCTTATTTGATATATATATATATATATATATATATACTCTATATATATATATATATATATATATATATATATATATATATATATATATATATATATATATCCTCATCCATTACTGCAGAACATCGGTCTCAAGCATGTCCTTCCACTCCCGTCCGTTTATGGTCTTTCTATTCCAGTCCACGTCCACAAACTTTCTTAGTTCGTCAATCCATCATGTTCTCTTCCTTCCCCTGCTTTTTTTACAATCTCTAGGACCCATTCTGTTATTCTTAATGTCCACCTATTATCTGTCATTTTCATTATATATTCCTCCCATGTTCATTTCTATTTCTTACATGAAAATATCCTCTACTTATCTTGCTAATTTTCTTTCTCTTAATGTTATTCCCATCATTATTCTTCCCATAGCTCTTTGAGTTGTAACTAGCTTATATATGTTCTATGGCTTTAGTAAGGCTCAAAGTTTCTGGTGCATAAGTTAATGCTGGTAGCACCATCTAATTAGATACTTTTCTTTTTAGAGAAAGTGTCATTTTACGTTTCATAATCTCATTATGTTTACCAAAAGCTCTCCATTCCATGCTTACCCCTTTTTTTAAGTTTCAATCTTGTGTCCTAAGTATGCATATTCATTAACAATCTCTAGAGGTTCGAACATAACCATTATTTGTTGTCTCTGCATTTGCCTTGAACATTATCTTGTTTTTACTCATATTCATTTTAAGGCCTACATTTCTGTGCAGCGGGATTTTGTACAAAAACTGTCTCTCTCTCTCTCTCTCTCTCTCTCTCTCTCACTCTCTCTCTCTCTCTCTCTCTCTCTCTCTCTCCTTTTTAGTTTCCTCATTCAACTTTTATTCATTATATTCATGTCTTCCAGTTCAATTTACTTATTATTTCCTTATTTCCTCGATCGTTTTTCGTCTCTTTTCCTCCGACTTACGATATGTAGACTTTAATTCTTTTCTTCCGTTGTGATTTAGGATGTGATAATTTTTAATAAAGTATTTAAACAATTGCAGTTTTTATAATATATATATTAACTTGGTTTGTAACAATCTTGTACCGGATATTTAACAACAGATGTTTATCACTTGAACATAAAAGGAAACCAAAAATAAGTGCAACATTTCTATAGTGAAGAAACTTGGCCCTACTTGAGAGGACATTATGTTTGACCTCACCAAGGAAAGGCCAAAGTTGAAAAGAACATTTAATTGACATTGCCAAGATGAATAAATTGGGTAAAAGGCATTTTGTTTATTTAGACAACTCACATTTCTAATACATTTGAATGACTTTTGAAATATAAATATAATGCTAATGGAGTGTTTGATTTATATTCATAAGGCAAGTGGCATGCAAAAAATCTACATTCTATCGGCCATATGAAAGTGACTAAAGTACTGAAAAGACATTTGATCTATCGGAGAAGTAAAGATACAATACTAAAAATTGGCACTAGATTGACCACATCGAGAGATACAATACTAAATTTGTGCTTGATTCATCTTGGAAGGGAAGACATTCTGGTGAAAGCGATTTTGACCGACATTCCCAAAATAAGTCCATCAAAATCCCTTTGAGACAATGTCTAATTATTGAGGTAACTTCTTCTTCTTCTTCTTTGTCTGCATCATTTCCCACTTTTATGTGGGTTCGATGTTTCTGGCCAGCGTTCTCCATCTACCTCTGTCCCACACCGGTGATGAAGTGTGGGACAGAGGTAGATGGAGAACGTCGGCCAGAAACATCGACCCTACATAAAAATGGGAATAGAAGAAGAAGAAGAAGATTCCCAAAATAAGTTCAGTGCCAAAAAGGCGTTTGATTTATCCTGGCAAGACGAACTTCGCTTTTTAAAAAAGGTGTTCACTCGCAGGCTCCAAACCGACTGCGTCTTGTAGTGTCAGACACATGTCCCTTGGTCCTTCTGGAGTAGAATTAGGATTTTTCACGCATTTGTGTCCATCACCACAGGGTCCATACGCATTCCAGGGGCCTCCGCACTCTTCTCCAGGTCCCTTTATAAAAGGAAAAGATGAGGGATCGTTAAAGACTCTTCTGATTATACTCAATTTATGAAAGGAATGTCATGTCAGTAAAGTTTAAGATTTGAGATGTGTTTCGAATTTGAATTTATGAATCATGAATAATGACTGAAAAAATATGGATTCGACTTTTTCGGAACTCTAACCAATAGACTTCGAACCATCTAAGGAAGTGTATATCGATTGTGTCAACAAACGTTTTCTAGAAAAGTGAACCTCAATGTTGCAACGTTTATAACCTACGTTGAATTCATGAACTTATGAATTATGAATAATGACTGAAAAAATATTGATTCGACTTTTTCGGAACTCGAACCAATAGACTTCGAACCATCTAAGGAAGTATAAATCGATTGTGTCGACAAACGTTTTATAGAAAAGTGAACTTACGTTTTTGCATCTACTACAGCAGCCACAGATGTCCGAAGTTAGTCCAAAGGGACAATCCGCCTCAGTTAATTCAGTGCAGTTGCGTGGAGCTCTCCAACAAGGGCAGGAAAGACTGTTGGTGCTGCAAAAAGGGAAACGATAATATATACTCTCTCTCTCTCTCTCTCTCTCTCTCTCTCTCTCTCTCTCTCTCTCTCTCTCTCTCTCTCTCTCTCTCTCTCTCAGAGGAAGTCTAAAAGATGAGTACAATGTGCAAGTTACATTCAAAGCTGTTTGTATCCTTGGAAACTAATTACTCTAATAGTAATCTTAAACCCATACTTGGGTTCGAATCCAAACACTAGAAGAAAGGTCTTCTTCGTTTTTGCTTCGTGGATCCAAGGTTTATAGTCATCAGGCCTGGACACCAGAAGGATGGTTTTGCTAAATAATTGGTAATATTATGTATGCTATACATTGTGTATGCAATATTTAATCACTGGCCAAAATTCCCTTTGGACTTTCGCTTTCATTACACTTTTAGGATACTCTGATCACTATAAACCTTGGATCCACGAAGGAATAAACGAAGAAGACCTTTCTTCTAGTATTTGGAGGTACAAGGAACGAGAAGGAGAGGGAGACCAAAGCGAAGGTGGATGGACTGTATCAAGGATGACCTTCGATCTAAGGGATTATTATTATTATTATTATTATTATTATTATCATTATTATTTGCTAAGCTACTACCCTAGTTGGAAAAGCAGGATGCTATAAGCCTAGGGTCTCCAACAGGGAAAATAGCCCAGTGAGGAAAGGAAACAAGGAAAAATAAAATATTTCAGTAACAGTAACATTAAAATAAATATTTCCTGTATAAACTATAAAAACTTTAACAAAACAAGAGGAAGAGAAACAAGATAGAATAGAGTGCCAGAGGTAGATGGAGAACGCTGGTCAGAAACATCGACCCTACATAAAAGTGGGAAAAGATACAGACAAAAAAGATGAAGAAGAACCTAGGGTCTCCAACAGGGAAAATAGCCCAGTAAGGAAAGGAAACAAGGAAAAATAAAATATTTCAGGAACAGTAACATTAAAATAAATATTTCCTTTATAAACTATAAAAACTTTAACAAAACAAGAGGAAGAGAAACAAGATAGAATAGAGTGCCAGAGGTAGATGGAGAACGCTGGTCAGAAACATCGACCCCACATAAAAGTGGGAAAAGATACAGACAAAAAAGAAGAAGAATTCAGCAAAACCATTCCACTCACCTTTGAATGACAGCAAAGCACAACACAGCCACAGCTATCAAATGGAACTTCATCATTGCGGAGCGAAATTAAAGGACTTGCTTATAGAGGAGCTAACGATGCACTGCCAGTAAAGAGTGTCCCACCAACCTTATATAGTTCTCAGGAACTAGATCTAGTCGGAACTGGATATAAAAAAAGATATATAAAAAATGTATTCCTGGATTCTGATATGTCGAAACAGTGTCTTTTTTTTTAAAACAGGTCCCTCCGAGTTGCCAGTATTTCCGAGATATTTCTTAATGTTTAATGATGACTAATGACTTTTTCTCCCCTCCCCCCACCCACCCTCGCTAGCTAAAGATTTTTTTTATTAATGTATACCCGTTGCCCTTGGTTTATTTCAAGGCTGCTTGAGCGATCGTTTGAAGGTACACTATTCTATCTAATTTATATTTCTTTAGTTTTGTTAAAGTTTTTATAGTTTATATAGAAAATATTTATTTTAGTGTTCTTACTATTCTTAAAATATTTACCTTTCCCTTGTTTCCTTTCTTTACTGGGCTATTTTCCCTGTTGGGGCCCCTGGGCTTATAGCATCCTGCTTTTCCAACTGGGGTTGTAGCTTAGCAAATGATAATGATAATAACAATAATAATAATAAAATCAACAATGACGTGGGATGGTCTCTTCTATATCCAAGTTTATATGTCATTGTTGTGGTATCAACTTTCATAAATATTTCATTTACACTTTTCCGTGACATTACTTCATTGGATGAAATCTATTATAAAATATTTGAAAATATCTCGGCATCTTTTTCATCTTCGTCTACATCTTTTCCCACTTCTATGTGGGGTCGATGTTTCTGGCCAGCGTTCTCCATCTACCTCTGTCCCACACTTCATCACCAGTTAATCCTTTTGATCGAAGGTCTTCCTTGATACAGTCCACCCACCTTCGCTTTGGTCTCCCTCTCCTTCTCGTTCCCTGTACTTCCATTTCCATCACTATCCTCCTAATATAATATTCATCTCTTCTCATGACATGACCATACCACCTCAGTCTACTTTCTTGGATCTTATCTGATAGTTTTCTAACTCCTGTGGTATCCCTAATTACCTCATTCCGTATCTTATCTCTTGTTGTCACCCCACACATCCATCTCAACATTCTCATCTCTGCCACAACCATGAAAATAACTCGTTTTTTTTTTTTTTTTTTTTTTTTTTTTTTTTTTTTAGTGGAGTAGGACGCATCTGCCAATGTAAACAGCTTCGTCCTTAGATGTTGATTTCGTGAACGTTGAAATGTGAAAACTGTCTAGTTTGTTTATGAAAATGAAGATGGCGCCACTTCTCAATTTTTCAAATCGAGATTTTGTCTTACAGGAAGTTTTACTTTACTTTCAAAGTTCGATCCGGTTTTTTTTCTTATTACGGGAAGTTTTACTCTACTTTCAAAGTTCGATCCGGTTTTTTTTTTTTTTTTTTTTTTAAATCTCGCTCTTTCGCTTCTGATCTCTTCCTTATTTTCCGGGTTCTGTCCGTCCGCCTCCTGGACGGAAGGAGTAAAGGAACCTTTGAAACGGAGGCTTCTTATCATCCCGGAAGTGAGATAAGTATACGCGAGATAGATTCCCGTAGATGAGCTTTCTGTGTAGTGTTTATCTGACAATTAAAATTGTGGAAGTTTAATGCACAAAGGGTTCATCTTCAATTAAGTTTTAAAGATACACCGTTAAAAATTTCCCTTAAAAAACTGTAAAAATCCTGGAAAAAATGTTGCCAGTCATTTACCGTTTTAAAAACGGATATAATGACGTAAAGGAGTGATATTACGGTCACCAACCTGTAAAATATAGTAACATAGTATGGTAAAGTTACGGTCCCCTGTATTTTACTGAAATACCGCTGAGAACGGCATAGTTTTACGGAGAATTTCCGATTAAGATTACGGTTTTTTATTTTTGAAGTGGATGAAAAAGGCTGTGACCACTGACTTATTTCTTTCTGTAAACATATCTTGTTAAGAAAAGAAGCCAATTGATGAAAACATTACTTATAGCTTTAATGATCCAAGAAAGTAGACTGAGGTGGTACGGTCATGTCATGAGAAGAGATGAACAGTATATTGGGAGGAGAGTGATGAAGAAAGTAGACTGAGGTGGTACGGTCATGTCATGAGAAGAGATGAACAGTATATTGGGAGGAGAGTGGTGAAGAAAGTAGACTGAGGTGGTACGGTCATGTCATGAGAAGAGATGAACAGTATATTGGGAGGAGAGTGGTGAAGAAAGTAGACTGAGGTGGTACGGTCATGTCATGAGAAGAGATGAACAGTATATTGGGAGGAGAGTGGTGAAGAAAGTAGACTGAGGTGGTACGGTCATGTCATGAGAAGAGATGAACAGTATATTGGGAGGAGAGTGGTGAAGAAAGTAGACTGAGGTGGTACGGTCATGTCATGAGAAGAGATGAACAGTATATTGGGAGGAGAGTAATGGAAATGGAGGTGCAGGGAACGAGAAGGAGAGGGAGACCAAAGCGAAGATGGATGAACTGTATCAAGGATGACCTTCGATCAAAGGGATTAACCGGTGATGAAGTGTGGGACAGAGGTAGATGGAGAAAGCTGACCAGAAACATCGACCCCACATAGAAGTGGGAAAAGATGTAGAGAAAGAAGAAGAAGAAGATTACTTATAGCTTTAATGTTTGTTTTGACACACGAATATCAAATGAATGAATCTTCTTCCTTGTCTGGGAGGAGATGCAGACAAAGAAGTAGATTCATTCATTTGATATTCATGAATCATGGACATTATAGAAAGAACTAGAGGGGCACTCAGTAGAGCGCAGACCTCCGCCCCAGTAGCTTATTTCTCGACCTTTTGCTCTACCTTGACCTTCACCTTTAATATTAACATGTATTAATTGGCTTGGAATTTCATATACTCAAATATGAACCAAGTTTGAAGTCTCTGTGACAACGATGTCCAAACTTATGGCTGATTACGTGAATTAGACAGTTTGCTTGACCGTGACCTTGACCTTCCTAAATTTAATTGTTTCCAGCTTTTTACATAACAGTTAATCCCTGCAAGTTTTATTGCTCTACGACTAAAATTGTGGACAGGAAGCTGTTCACAAACACACACACACACACACACACACACACACACACAAACAAACAAACACACAGGTGGTAAAACATAACCTCCTCTCAGTTTCGTTGGTGGAGGTAATTTCAACAATTAAGGAGTAGAAAATACGTCCTTCAATTTGCACGCTGCGTTTTTGCACGACTTTTTTTATCGTTACTTAAGAATGCTAATGATTTTCCTAAAATACTTGTATCTCAGGATCCTACGTTGGCGAAGCCACACTCTAGGAAAAGCATTCAAGTAAAAGAACATCTTTGCAGGATGTATTCGTAAGACCCTTGGGTGGGACAACTTCTTTGACTGGATCTACTCAACTCCCCCCCCCCCCCGTCCGCTACCCCAATCCCCAACCCCCACCAACACCTACACACCCGCCCGTACGCCCCAATAGATAATAGAGTGACATCAAGATGTAAGAGAAGGACGTCGGGAGATATATTTTCAACTTGTCGCCGATACGAAAATCCTTGCACATGAGAATTTCTCTCTCTCTCTCTCTCTCTCTCTCTCTCTCTCTCTCTCTCTCTCTCTCTCTCTCTCTCTCTCTCTCTCTCTGTATAGTGATTGTTTTTTCCTTAACCCTTTTTCAAATTTTGACTAAGTCACCAATGGCAGTGAAAGGGTTAAGCAGTACTGCCGATATAATAAATTCTCCTCCAATGTCAGTTTCCTTCCTTTTTTTTTTATTCTATTCTTTATGTCCACGGCTTCGTACCATAGTTTAGCTATAAGTAGTTAAGACTTCCCTTAGAGTTGGCAAAGCTGCCTAGTTTTCCATGAAGCCATTCAGTCCTAATGGCAATTCTACAAAAAAAAAAAATTGAGAGCAAAAAAAAAGTCTTTATCAGTCAGTCTGTCACCCATTTCCATGGATAACAACTCATCATTATCTCCTCTTACGCCTATTGACGCCAAGGGCCTCAGTTAGATTTCACCAGTCGTTTCTATCTTGAGCTTTTAAATCAGTACATCTCCATTCATCATCTCCTACTTCGCGCTTCATAGTCCTCAGCCATGTACTGGAATAGTGGAACAGATGTGCCTTTGTTTGGGTGTGGCAGCCATCTGGATTAAGAGCCATTAATAGACAGGCAATCAATGCCAAGTGGATTCCGGCTTTCCAGATCTAAATGGAATAATCTGCATGATGGATTCAGAAGAGGTTAGAAGTCACATTTGTTCTAGTATGCCTTATTCCTTTATAAAGATTCATTTGTACCGTTTCTTTGTCAGGTGAAGAAATGCAGAAGAAATAAGTCTGACCTCTTCTAGTATGCTATGTCCCTTGGTTAGTGGTAATTGATTGCAGACTAAGGAATTGTAGGAGAAGTAAAAAGACGAGAATGGACCCAAAGATTCTTCTTCTTTGTCTACATCTTCTCCCACTTCTATGTGGGGTCGATGTTTCTGGTCAGCTTTCTCCATCTACCTCTGTCCCACAACTCATCACCAGTTAATCCCTTTGATCGAAGGTCATCCTTGATACAGTTCACCTACCTTCATTTTGGTCTCCCTCTCCTTCTCATTCCCTGTACCTCCATTTCCATTACTCTCCTCCCAATATACTGTTCATTTCTTCTCATGACATGACCGTACCACCTCAGTCTACTTTCTTGGATCTTATCTGATAGTTTTCTAACTCCTGTGGTATCCCTAATTACCTCATTCCGTATCTTTTCTCCTCTTGTCACCCCACACATCCATCTCAACATTCTCATCTCTACCACATCCATCTTCTCTTCTGTCTTATTTATTGCCCACGTCTCCGCTCCATACATCATTGCCGGTCTCACAACCGTCCTGTGTACTTTACCTTTCAACTTAACCCATATTTTCCTGTCGCATAGTATTCCACGCACTTTTTTCCAATTCTTCCATCCTGCTTGTATTCTGTGGTTTATTTCTGCCCCCAGATCACCATCCTCTGTAACTGATGATCCTAAATACCTGAAACTTTCAACTCTTCAATCTCTCTTCATGTAAACTAACTTCCCCATGCTTGCCATTTTTCAATCTCAAATACTCTGTCTTTTTCCTGCTGATTTTCAATCCCCTATTTTCCATTTCTCTTCTCCATTCTTCCAGTTTCTCTTCTACTCCCTCTCGCCTAGTGCTACACAGTATAACATCATCAGCAAAAAGCATACACTAAGGAGACTGATCTCTAATACCTTGTGTTACTACATCCATGACCAGATCAAATAGGTAAGGACTCAATGCAAACCCCTGATGTAGTCCCACATTTACTGGAAAACTTTCTGTTAGGCCTATACTCTTCTTAACATTTGCTTCTGCCCTCTCATACATATCTTGGGTGATTCTTACGTATTTCTCAGGGACTCCCTTTTCTCTCATACATCTCCACAGCTCCTGACGTGGTACTCGATCGTATGCCTTCTCCATGTCAATAAAGACCATATGTAATCTTTTTTTTCTCCCGATGTTTTTCTATCATCTGTCTCAAAGCAAATAATGCTTCTACAGTCCCTCTTCCTGGCATGAATCCAAATTGTTCCTCACCAATTGCTGTTTCATCTCTGAGTCTCTTCTCAATGATCTTCTCCCATATTTTCATAGTATGGCTTATCAGCTTTATGTCTCTGTAGTTGCCACATTCCTTGATGTGTCCCTTCCCCTTATAGATGGGAATGATTAGGCTTCTTCTCCATTCCTCTGGCATCTTTTCCTGATTGAAGATCTTCTGTGTCAGGTCTCACAAGATATCTATGCCTTCCTCTCCAAGACTCTTCCATACCTCTACTGGTATATTATCCGGTCCTGCAGCTTTACTATTTTTCATCTTCATTACTGCTTGTTCTACTTCTCTTCTAGTCACTCCTATGGTAACTGTCTCGTTTGGGAGTCCATCTTCAAATACTGTTCTTGGGTTCTCCTCATTCAATAGTCCTTCAAAATAAGTTTCCCACCTTCTTTTAATTTCACTCTCTTCTGCTAGAACTATTATGCCATTGCTATCTTTTATTTTCCTTATATATGTCAGACTAAGGAATTGTAGGAGAAGTAGAAAGACGAGAATGGACCCAAAGATTAAGTGGTGGAAATTGAAAGAGGCAGAACTGAGAGTCTTGGCTAAGGAAAGAGTGCTGGAAGCATTAAGGTTACATGAGGATGTACAAGAATGGTGGACCGAGAATAGTAAAGGGATTCTAAGGATCGGTGGGGAATTACTTGGAAAGTCATCAGGAAGAAGACCCCCAAATGATAAAGAATCGTGGTGGTGCAAGAACGGGTAAAAACCAAGAAAGAAGCAAAGTTCTGCCTCTTTCAGTTTCCACCACTTAATCTTTTGGTCCATTCTCGTCTTTTTACTTCTCCTACAATTCCTTAGTCTGCAATCAATTACCACTAACCTGTGTTGTACTGCTACACTCTTCCCCTTTATCACCTTGCAATTTCTAACCTCCTTAGATGGGCTCTCTTACACAGCAGCAAATCTATCTGGCTCTCCCTGCCACCGCTACTGTAAGTAATCAGTCTGTTAATCTTTTTCTCAAAGAAAGTGTTGATCATTGCTAGGTCAAAAGCCACTGCAAAATCAATCACTCTTTCTCCCCCATCATTTCTCTTGCCCACACCCCAAATTCCATGCACTTTCTCTATCCCTTCCCTACTAATTCCCAAGTGGCTATTCAGATCTCCTCCTATAATTACCCTTTCCCTTGCAGGAATTATTCTAAGCTCCTGGTCCATCTCCTCCCAGAATGTATCCTTCTCCCCCTCTGTACATCCAATTTGCGGGGCATAGGCACACACCACATTGACTATTGTTGCGCCTAGTCCCAGCTTTAAACTCATAATTCTGTCATTTTTCCTATTCACCCCAATCAAACTTTCCTCCAAATCTTTCGATAATATTATTCCTACACCATGTCTTCCTTCCATATTTGTTCCACTGTAATAAAATTTACAACCTCCGCCTAGTTCTCTTGCCTTATTTCCCTTCCACCTGGTCTCCTGCACACACAGCACTCCAATCTTCCTTCTCTCTATGAGGTCAACCAGGTCCCACCCTTTTCCAGTCATTGTCCCCACATTCAGAGTTGCTGCTCTCATCCTCTCCTCAAATATTTTCCTCTGAGCTTGCCTCTTTAACTCAGCCCGCCCATGACTGGGTAGCCCTTCCAGATTTTTCGGAGGGATCAGACGAGGTCCCAACGCGTCGCCTAGGAGAACGCCCTAGCATTAATTGTTCCTCACCAATTGTTGTTTAGTGAGGAACAATTTGGATTCATGCTTGGAAGAGGGACTGTAGAAGCAATATTTGCTTTGAGGCAGAAGATAGAAAAACATCGGGAGCAACAGAAAGGATTACATATGGTCTTTATTGACATGGAGAAGGCGTACGATCGAGTACCACGTCAGGAGCTGTGGAGATGTATGAGAGAAAAGGGAGTCCCTGAAAAATACGTAAGAAATCACCCAAGATATGTATGAGAGGGCAGAAGCAAATGTTAAGAGCAGTATAAGCCTAACAGAACCCAGACACTGAGGGGGGCAAGCTAGCCTCAACTTGGTGCTGGTCCCAAGGCTGGGTAAATGGGGAGGGTTGGCGGCAGGAAAGGCATCCGGCCATGAAAAAAAAAAATGGCCAAAACAACTATGGTCGTTAAGTTGAAAGGTAAAGTACACAGGACAGTTGTGAGATTGGCAATGATGTATGGAGCTGAGACGTGGGCAATAAAGAAGACTGAATAGAAGAAGATGGATGTGGCAGAGATGAGAATGTTGAGATGGATAAGTGGGGTGACAAGAAGAGATAAGATACGGAATGAGCTAAGTAGGGGTACAACAGGAGTTAGAAAACTATCAGATAAGATCCAAGAAAGTAGACTGAGGTGGTATGGTCATATCATGAAAAGAGATAAACAGTATATTGGGAGAAGGGTGATGAAAATGGAGGTACAGGGAACGAGAAGGAGAGGGAGACCAAAGTGGAGGTGGATGGACTGTATCAACGATGACCTTTGATCAAAGGGATTAACCGGTGATGAAGTGTGGGACAGAGGTAGATGGAGAAAGCTGGTCAGAAACATCGACCCCACTTAGATGTGGGAAAGGATGTAGACAAGGAAGAAGAAGAAGTTTACAGAAAAAGATATTGAAAAGAGTTGAAAATTTCGAAGTATTTAAGATCAACAGTTGCAAAGGATGATGATCTGGGGGCAGAAATAAACCACAGAATACAAGCAGGATGGAAGAATTGGAAAAAAAAAAAGTGCGTGAAGTACTATGTGACGGGAAAATAGGGGTTAAGTTGAAAGGTAAAGTACACAGAACAGTTGTGAGACCAGCAATGATATAGGGAGCGGAGACATGGGCAATAAAGAGGACAGAAGAGAAGAAGCTGGATGTGGCAGAGATGAGAATGTTGAGATGGATGTGTGGGGTGACAAGAAGAGATGAGATACGGAATGCGGTATTTAGGGGTACCGTAGGAGTTACAGAACTATTAGATAAGATCCAAAAAGTAGACTGAGGTGGTATGGTCATGTCATGAGAAGAGATGAACAGTATATTGGGAGGAGAGTGATGGAGATGGAGGTACAGGGAATGAGAAGGAGAGGGAGACCAAAGCGAAGGTGGGTGGACTGTATCAAGGATGACCTTCGATCAAAGGGATTAACCGGTGATGAAGTGTGGGACAGAGGTAGATGGAGAAAGCTGCCCAGAAACATCGAGCCCACATAGAAGCGGGAAGATATGCAGACAAAGAAGAAGAAGAAGATCTGGAGAGCCAGAATCCGCTTGTCAATGATGCCTGTCTCCTAATGGCTCTCAATCCAGATGTCTGCCACACACAAACAAAGGCCCTTCTGTTCCACTATTCCAGTACAAAGGGTTCTTCTCCAAGGGAAACAGCATACTAGAAGACATCAGACTTGTTTCTTCTGCATTTGTTCACCTGACAAAGAAACAATACAAGTGAATCTTTGTCAAGGAATAATGCATAACAGAACAAGTGTGACTTCTTCCCTCTTCTGAATTCATCTCGCAGATTATTCCCTTTAGATCTGGAAAGCCGGAATCCACTCAGTATTGATTGCCTGTCTCTTAATGGCTCTTAATGCAGATGGTTGCCACACCCAAACAAAGGCACGTCTGTTCCACTATTCCAGTACAAAGGTTTCTTCTCCAAGGGACACAGCATACTAGAAAGACATTAGACTTGTTTCTTCTGCATTTGTTCACCTGACAAAGAAACAGTACAAGTGAATCTTTGTCAAGGAATAATGCATACTAGAACAAGTGTGACTTCTTCCCTCTTCTGAATCCGTATTGCAGATTATTCCATTTAGATCTGAAAAGCCGGAATCCTCTTGGCATTGATTGCCTGTCTTATAATAGCTGTTAATCCAGATGGCTGCCACACCCAATCAAAGGCACATCTGTTCCACTATTCCAGTACAAAGGGTTCTTCTCCTAGAGGGACACAGCATACTAGAAGAGGTCATACTTGTTTCTTCTGCATTTGTTCACCTAACAAAGAAACAGTACAGGTGAATCTTTGTCAAGGAATAATGCATACTAGAACAAGTGTGACTTCTTCCCTCTACTGAATCCATTTTGCAGATTATTCCCTTTATACTTGGAAAGTCGGAATCCACTTGGCATTGATTGCCTGTGTCTTAATGGGTCTTAATCCAAATGGCTAACACACCCAAGCAAATGTTCCACTATCGGTTCCAGATCTAACAGTACAAAGGGTTCTCCTAGGGACACAGCATACTAGAAGAGGTCAGACACAGTTTATGTCTGCATTTGTTCACCTGACAAAGAAACAGTACAAGTGAATCTTTTTCAAGGAATAATGCATACTAGAACAAGTGTGACTTCTTCCCTCTTCTGAATCCATCTTGCAGATTATTCCATTTAGATCTGGAAAGCCGCCATCATCTTGGTAGTGATTGCCTGTCTTATAATGGCTCTCAATCCAAAGGGCTGACACACCCCAATCAAAGGCACATCTGTTCCAGTATTCCAGTACAAATGTTTCTTCTCCAAGGGACACAGCATACTAGAAGAGGTCAGACCTGTTTTTTCTGCATTTGTTCACCTGACAAAGAAACAGTACAGGTGAATCTTTGTCAAGGAATAATGCATACTAGAACAAGTGTGACTTCTTCCCTCTGCTGATTGCTTCTTGTAGATTATTCCCTTTAGGTCTGGAAACCCATAATCCTCTTGGCATTGATTCCCTGTCTCTTAATGGGTCTTAATCCAGATGGCTGTCCACACCCAAACAAGGCACTTCTGTTCCACTATTCCAGTACAAAGGTTTCTTCTCCAGGGGACACAGCATACTAGAAGAGGTCAGACCTGTTTTTTTGCATTTGTTCACCTGACAAAGAAACAGTACAGGTGAATCTTTGTCAAGAAATAATGCATACCAGAACAAGTGTGACTTCTTCCTCTTCTGAAATCATTTTGCAGATTATTCCATTTAGATCTGGAATGCCGGAATCCTCTTGGCATTGATTGCCTGTCTTATAATGGCTCTTAATCCAAGTGGTTGCCACACCCAATGAAAGGCACATCTGTTCCAATATTCCAGTACAACGGGTTCTTCTCCTAGGGACACAGCATACTAGAAGACATCAGACTTGGGACACAGCATACTAGAAGACATCAGACTTGGGACACAGCATACTAGAAGACATCAGACTTGTTTCTTCTGCATTTGTTCACCTGACAAAGAAACAGTACAAGTGAATCTTTGTCAAGGAATAATGCATACTAGAACAAGTGTGACTTCTTCCCTCTTCTGAATCCATCTTGCAGATTATTCCCTTTAGATCTGGAAAGCTGGAATTCACTTAGCATTGATTGCCTGTCTTTTAATGGCTCTTAATGCAGATGGCTGCCACACCCAAACATAGGCACTTCTGTACCACTATTCCAGTACAAAGGTTTCTTCTCCAAGGGACACAGCATACTAGAAGAGGTCAGACCTGTTTTTTCTGCATTTGTTCACCTGACAAAGAAACAGTACAGGTGAATCTTTGTCAAGGAATAGTGCATACTAGAACAAGTGTGACTTCTTCCCTCTGCTGATTGCTTCTTGTAGATTATTCCCTTTAGGTCTGGAAAGCCGTAATCCTCTTGGCATTGATTCCCTGTCTCTTAATGGGTCTTAATCCAGATGGCTGCCACACCCAAGCAAGGCACTTCTGTTCCACTATTTTATCTTGCAGATTATTCTCTTTAGATCTGGAAAGGTTTCTTCTCCAATCCAGATGGCTGCCACACCCAAACATAGGCACTACCACTAGAAGAGGTACTAGAAGAGGTCCTGTTTTTTCTGCATTTGTTCACCTGACAAGAAACAATACAGGTGAATCTTTGTCAAGGAATAATGCATACTAGAACAAGTGTGACTTCTTCCCTCTTCTGAATCCATCTTGCAGATTATTCTCTTTAGATCTGGAAAGTTGGAATTCACTTAGGATTGATATCCTGTCTTATAATGGTTCTTAATCCAGATGGCTGCCACACCCAAACAAAGGCACTTCTTTTCCAGTATTCCATTACAAAGGTTTCTTCTCCAGGGGACACAGCATACTAGAAGGAATCAGACTTGTTTTTTTCTGCATTTGTTCACCTAACAAAGAAACAGTACAAGTGAATCTTTGTCAAGGAATAATGCATACTAGAACAAGTGTGACTTCTTCCCTCTGCTGATTGCTTCTTGTAGATTATTCCCTTTAGGTCTGGAAAGCCGTAATCCTCTTGCATTGATTCCCTGTCTCTTAATGGGTCTTAATCCAGATGGCTGCTACAACCAAACAAAGGCACATCTGTTCCACTATTCCAGTACAAAGGTTTCTTCTCCAGGGGACACAGCATACTAGAAGAGGTCAGACCTGTTTTTTCTGCATTTGTTCACCTGACAAAGAAACAGTACAGGTGAATCTTTGTCAAGGAATAATGCATACTAGAACAAGTGTGACTTCTTCCCTCTGCTGATTGCTTCTTGTAGATTATTCCCTTTAGGTCTGGAAAGCCGTAATCCTCTTGTCATTGATTCCCTGTCTCTTAATGGGTCTTAATCCAGATGGCTGCTACAACCAAACAAAGGCACATCTGTTCCACTATTCCAGTACAAAGGTTTCTTCTCCAGGGGACACAGCATACTAGAAGAGGTCAGACCTGTTTTTTCTGCATTTGTTCACCTGACAAAGAAACAGTACAGGTGAATCTTTGTCAAGGAATAATGCATACTAGAACAAGTGTGACTTCTTCCCTCTGCTGATTGCTTCTTGTAGATTATTCCATTTAGGTCTGGAAAGCCGTAATCCTCTTGTCATTGATTCCCTGTCTCTTAATGGGTCTTAATTCAGATGGCTGCCACACCCAAACAAAGGCACATCTGTTCCACTATTCCAGTACAAAGGTTTCTTCTCCAAGGGGACACAGCATACTAGAAGAGGTCAGACCTGTTTTTTCTGCATTTGTTCACCTGACAAAGAAACAGTACAGGTGAATCTTTGTCAAGGAATAATGCATACTAGAACAAGTGTGACTTCTTCCCTCTGCTGATTGCTTCTTGTAGATTATTCCCTTTAGGTCTGGAAAGCCGTAATCCTCTTGGCATTGATTCCCTGTCTCTTAATGGGTCTTAATCCAGATGGCTGCCACACCCAAACAAAGGCACATCTGTTCCACTATTCCAGTACAAAGGTTTCTTCTCCAGGGGACACAGCATACTAGAAGAGGTCAGACCTGTTTTTTCTGCATTTGTTCACCTGACAAAGAAACAGTACAGGTGAATCTTTGTCAAGGAATAATGCATACTAGAACAAGTGTGACTTCTTCCCTCTGCTGATTGCTTCTTGTAGATTATTCCCTTTATCTGGAAAGCCGTAATCCTCTTGATTGATTCCCTGTCTTATAATGGTCTTAATCCAGATGGCTGCCACACCCAAACAAGGCACATCTGTTCCACTATTCCAGTACAAAGATTTCTTCTCCAAGGGACACGGCATACTAGAAGATGTCACACCTGTTTTTTCTGCATTTGTTCACCTGACAAAGAAACAGTACAGGTGAATCTTTGTCAAGGAATAATGCATACTAGAACAAGTGTGACTTCTTCCCTCTTCTGAAATCATTTTGCAGATTATTCCATTTAGATCTGGAAAGCTGGAATCCTCTTGACATTGATTCCTGTCTTATAATGGCTCTTAATCCAGATGGCTGCCACACCCAAACAAAGGCACATCTGTTCCAATATTCCAGTACAAAGGGTTCTTCTCCTAAGGACACAGCATACTAGAAGACATCAGACTTGGGACACAGCATACTAGAAGACATCAGACTTGGGACACAGCATACTAGAAGACATGTTTTTCTTCTGCATTTGTTCACCTGACAAAGAAACAGTACAAGTGAATCTTTGTCAAGAATAATGCATACTAGAACAAGTGTGACTTCTTCCCTCTTCTGAATCATCTTGCAGATTATTCCCTTTAGATCTGGAAAGCTGGAATCACTTAGCATTGATTGCCTGTCTTTTAATGGCTCTTAATGCAGATGGCTGCCACACCCAAACATAGGCACTTCTGTACCACTATTCCAGTACAAAGGTTTCTTCTCCAAGGGACACAGCATACTAGAAGAGGTCAGACCTGTTTTTTCTGCATTTGTTCACCTGACAAAGAAACAGTACAGGTGAATCTTTGTCAAGGAATAATGCATACTAGAACAAGTGTGACTTCTTCCTCTGCTGATTGCTTCTTGTAGATTATTCCCTTTAGGTCTGGAAAGCCGTAATCCTCTTGCATTGATTCCCTGTCTCTTAATGGGTCTTAATCCAGATGGCTGCCACACCCAAACAAAGGCACATCTGTTCCACTATTCCAGTACAAAGGTTTCTTCTCCAGGGGACACAGCATACTAGAAGAGGTCAGACCTGTTTTTTCTGCATTTGTTCACCTGACAAAGAAACAGTACAGGTGAATCTTTGTCAAGGAATAATGCATACTAGAACAAGTGTGACTTCTTCCCTCTGCTGATTGCTTCTTGTAGATTATTCCCTTTAGGGGTGGAAAGCCGTAATCCTCTTGGCATTGATTCCCTGTCTCTTAATGGGTCTTAATCCAGATGGCTGCTACAACCAAACAAAGGCACATCTGTTCCACTATTCCAGTACAAAGGTTTCTTCTCCAGGGGACACAGCATACTAGAAGAGGTCAGACCTCTTTTTTCTGCATTTGTTCACCTGACAAAGAAACAGTACAGGTGAATCTTTGTCAAGGAATAATGAATACTAGAACAAGTGTGACTTCTTCCCTCTGCTGATTGCTTCTTGTAGATTATTCCCTTTAGGTCTGGAAAGCCGTAATCCTCTTGTCATTGATTCCCTGTCTCTTAATGGGTCTTAATCCAGATGGTTGCCACACCCAAACAAAGGCACATCTGTTCCACTATTCCAGTACAAAGGTTTCTTCTCCAAGGGACACAGCATACTAGAAGAGGCAGACCTGTTTTTTCTGCATTTGTTCACCTGACAAAGAAACAGTACAGGTGAATCTTTGTCAAGAAATAATGCACACCAGAACAAGTGTGACTTCTTCCTTCTTCTGAAATCATTTTGCAGTTTATTCCATTTAGATCTGGAAAGCCGGAATCCTCTTGGCATTGATTGCCTGTCTTATGATGGCTCTTAATGCAGATGGCTGCCACACCCAAACATAGGCACTTCTGTACCACTATTCCAGTACAAAGGTTTCTTCTCCAAGGGACACAGCATACTAGAAGAGGTCAGACCTGTTTTTTCTGCATTTGTTCACCTGACAAAGAAACAGTACAGGTGAATCTTTGTCAAGGAATAATGCATACTAGAACAAGTGTGACTTCATCCCTCTGCTGATTGCTTCTTGTAGATTATTCCCTTTAGGTCTGGAAAGCCGTAATCCTCTTGGCATTGATTCCCTGTCTCTTAATGGGTCCTAATCCAGATGGCTGCCACACCCAAACAAAGGCACATCTGTTCCACTATTCCAGTACAAAGGTTTCTTCTCCAGGGGACACAGCATACTAGAAGAGGTCAGACCTGTTTTTTCTGCATTTGTTCACCTAACAAAGAAACAGTACAGGTGAATCTTTGTCAAGGAATAATGCATACTAGAACAAGTGTGACTTCTTCCCTCTTCTGAATCCATCTTGCAGATTATTCTCTTTAGATCTGGAAAGTTAGAATTCACTTAAGATTGATATCCTGTCTTATAACGGTTCTTAATCCAGATGGCTACCACACCCAAACAAAGGCACATCTGTTCCACTATTCCAGTACAAAGGTTTCTTCTCCAAGGGACACAGCATACTAGAAGAGGTCACACCTGTTTTTTCTGCATTTGTTCACCTGACAAAGAAACAGTACAGGTGAATCTTTGTCAAGAAATAATGCATACCAGAACAAGTGTGATTTCTTCTTTCTTCTGAAATCATTTTGCAGATTATTCCATTTAGATCTGGAAAGCTGGAATCCTCTTGACATTTATTGCCTGTCTTATAATGGCTCTTAATCCAAGTGGCTGACACACCCAATGAAAGGCACATCTGTTCCAATATTCCAGTACAACGGGTTCTTCTCCTAAGGACACAGCATACTAGAAGACATCAGACTTGGGACACAGAATACTAGAAGACATCAGACTTGGGACACAGCATACTAGAAGACATCAGACTTTTTTCTTCTGCATTTGTTCACCTGACAAAGAAACAGTACAAGTGAATCTTTGTCAAAGAATAATGCATACTAGAAAAAGTGTGACTTCTTCCCTCCTCTGAATCCATCTTGCAGATTATTCCCTTCAGATCTGGAAAGCTGGAATTCACTTAGCATTGATTGCCTGTCTTTTAATGGCTCTTAATGCAGATGGCTGCCACACCCAAACATAGGCTCTTCTGTACCACTATTCTAGTACAAAGGTTTCTTCTCCAAGGGACACAGCATACTAGAAGAGGTCAGACCTGTTTTTTCGGCATTTGTTCACCTGACAAAGAAACAGTACAATTGAATCTTTGTCAAGGAATAATGCATACTAGAACAAGTGTGACTTCTTTCCTCTGCTGATTGCTTCTTGTAGATTATTCCCTTTAGGTCTGGAAAGCCGTAATCCTCTTCGCATTGATTCCCTGTCTCTTGATGGGTCTTAATCCAGATGGCTGCCACACCCAAACAAAGGCACATCTGTTCCACTATTCCAGTACAAAGGTTTCTTCTCCAGGGGACACAGCATACTAGAAGAGGTCAGACCTGTTTTTTCTGCATTTGTTCACCTGACAAAGAAACAGTACAGGTGAATCTCTGTCAAGGAATAATGCATACTAGAACAAGTGTGACTTCTTCCCTCTGCTGATTGCTTCTTGTAGATTATTCCCTTTAGGTCTGGAAAGCCGTAATCCTCTTGTCATTGATTCCCTGTCTCTTAATGGGTCTTAATCCAGATGGTTGCCACACCCAAACAAAGGCACATCAGTTCCACTATTCCAGTACAAAGGTTTCTTCTCCAGGGGACACAGCATACTAGAAGAGGTCAGACCTGTTTTTTCTGCATTTGTTCACCTGACTAAGAAACAGTACAGGTGATTCTTTGTCAAGGAATAATGCATACCAGAACAAGTGTGACTTCTTCCCTCTGCTGATTGCTTCTTGTAGATTATTCCCTTTAGGGGTGGAAAGCCGTAATCCTCTTGGCATTGATTCCCTGTCTCTTAATGGGTCTTAATCCAGATGGCTACTATAACCAAACAAAGGCACATCTGTTCCACTATTCCAGTACAAAGGTTTCTTCTCCAGGGGACACAGCATACTAGAAGAGGTCAGACCTGTTTTTTTCTGCATTTGTTCACCTGACAAAGAAACAGTACAGGTGAATCTTTGTCAAGGAATAATGCATACTAGAACAAGTGTGACTTCTTCTTTCTGCTGATTGCTTCTTGTAGATTATTCCCTTTGGGTCTGGGAAGCCGTAATCCTCTTGGCATTGATTCCCTGTCTCTTAATGGGTCTTAATCCAGATGGCTGCTACAACCAAACAAAGGCACATCTGTTCCACTATTCCAGTACAAAGGTTTCTTCTCCAGGGGACACAGCATACTAGAAGAGGTCAGACCTCTTTTTTCTGCATTTGTTCACCTGACAAAGAAACAGTACAGGTGAATCTTTGTCAAGGAATAATGCATACTAGAACAAGTGTGACTTCTTCCCTCTGCTGATTGCTTCTTGTAGATTATTCCCTTTAGGTCTGGAAAGCCGTAATCCTCTTGTCATTGATTCCCTGTCTCTTAATGGGTCTTAATCCAGATGGTTGCCACACCCAAACAAAGGCACATCTGTTCCACTATTCCAGTACAAAGGTTTCTTCTCCAAGGGACACAGCATACTAGAAGAGGCAGACCTGTTTTTTCTGCATTTGTTCACCTGACAAAGAAACAGTACAGGTGAATCTTTGTCAAGAAATAATGCACACCAGAACAAGTGTGACTTCTTCCTTCTTCTGAAATCATTTTGCAGATTATTCCATTTAGATCTGGAAAGCCGGAATCCTCTTGGCATTGATTGCCTGTCTTATGATGGCTCTTAATGCAGATGGCTGCCACACCCAAACATAGGCACTTCTGTACCACTATTCCAGTACAAAGGTTTCTTCTCCAAGGGACACAGCATACTAGAAGAGGTCAGACCTGTTTTTTCTGCATTTGTTCACCTGACAAAGAAACAGTACAGGTGAATCTTTGTCAAGGAATAATGCATACTAGAACAAGTGTGACTTCATCCCTCTGCTGATTGCTTCTTGTAGATTATTCCCTTTAGGTCTGGAAAGCCGTAATCCTCTTGGCATTGATTCCCTGTCTCTTAATGGGTCCTAATCCAGATGGCTGCCACACCCAAACAAAGGCACATCTGTTCCACTATTCCAGTACAAAGGTTTCTTCTCCAGGGGACACAGCATACTAGAAGAGGTCAGACCTGTTTTTTCTGCATTTGTTCACCTAACAAAGAAACAGTACAGGTGAATCTTTGTCAAGGAATAATGCATACTAGAACAAGTGTGACTTCTTCCCTCTTCTGAATCCATCTTGCAGATTATTCTCTTTAGATCTGGAAAGTTAGAATTCACTTAAGATTGATATCCTGTCTTATAACGGTTCTTAATCCAGATGGCTACCACACCCAAACAAAGGCACATCTGTTCCACTATTCCAGTACAAAGGTTTCTTCTCCAAGGGACACAGCATACTAGAAGAGGTCACACCTGTTTTTTCTGCATTTGTTCACCTGATAAAAAAACAGTACAGGTGAATCTTTGTCAAGAAATAATGCATACCAGAACAAGTGTGATTTCTTCTTTCTTCTGAAATCATTTTGCAGATTATTCCATTTAGATCTGGAAAGCTGGAATCCTCTTGACATTTATTGCCTGTCTTATAATGGCTCTTAATCGAAGTGGCTGACACACCCAATGAAAGGCACATCTGTTCCAATATTCCAGTACAACGGGTTCTTCTCCTAAGGACACAGCATACTAGAAGACATCAGACTTGGGACACAGAATACTAGAAGACATCAGACTTGGGACACAGCATACTAGAAGACATCAGACTTTTGTCTTCTGCATTTGTTCACCTGACAAAGAAACAGTACAAGTGAATCTTTGTCAAAGAATAATGCATACTAGAAAAAGTGTGACTTCTTCCTTCTTCTGAATCCATCTTGCAGATTATTCCCTTCAGATCTGGAAAGCTGGAATTCACTTAGCATTGATTGCCTGTCTTTTAATGGCTATTAATGCAGATGGCTGCCACACCCAAACATAGGCTCTTCTGTACCACTATTCTAGTACAAAGGTTTCTTCTCCAAGGGACACAGCATACTAGAAGAGGTCAGACCTGTTTTTTCGGCATTTGTTCACCTGACAAAGAAACAGTACAAGTGAATCTTTGTCAAGGAATAATGCATACTGGAACAAGTGTGACTTCTTTCCTCTGCTGATTGCTTCTTGTAGATTATTCCCTTTAGGTCTGGAAAGCCGTAATCCTCTTGGCATTGATTCCCTGTCTCTTAATGGGTCTTAATCCAGATGGTTGCCACACCCAAACAAAGGCACATCTGTTCCACTATTCCAGTACAAAGGTTTCTTCTCCAGGGGACACAGCATACTAGAAGAGGTCAGACCTGTTTTTTCTGCATTTGTTCACCTGACAAAGAAACAGTACAGGTGAATCTCTGTCAAGGAATAATGCATACTAGAACAAGTGTGACTTCTTCCCTCTGCTGATTGCTTCTTGTAGATTATTCCCTTTAGGTCTGGAAAGCCGTAATCCTCTTGGCATTGATTCCCTGTCTCTTAATGGGTCTTAATCCATATGGCTGCCACACCCAAACAAAGGCACATCTGTTCCACTATTCCAGTACAAATGTTTCTTCTCCAGGGGACACAGCATACTAGATGAGGTCAGACCTGTTTCTTCAGCATTTGTTCACCTGACAAAGAAACAGTACAGGTGAATCTTTGTCAAGGAATAATGCATACTAAAACAAATGTGACTTCTTCCCTCTGCTGATTGATTCTTGTAGATTATTCCCTTTAGGTCTGGAAAGCCGTAATCCTCTTAGCATTGATTCCCTGTCTCTTAATGGGTCTTAATCCAGATGGCTGCTACAACCAAACAAAGGCACATCTGTTCCACTATTCCAGTACAAAGGTTTCTTCTCCAGGGGACACAGTATACTAGAAGAGGTCAGACCTGTTTTTTTCTGCATTTGTTCACCTGACAAAGAAACAGTACAGGTGAATCTTTGTCAAGGAATAATGCATACTAGAACAAGTGTGAATTCTTCCCTCTGCTGATTGCTTCTTGTAGATTATTCCCTTTAGGTCTGGAAAGCCGTAATCCTCTTGTCATTGATTCCCTGTCTCTTAATGGGTCTTAATCCAGATGGTTGCCACACCCAAACAAAGGCACATCAGTTCCACTATTCCAGTACAAAGGTTTCTTCTCCAGGGGACACAGCATACTAGAAGAGGTCAGACCTGTTTTTTCTGCATTTGTTCACCTGACTAAGAAACAGTACAGGTGATTCTTTGTCAAGGAATAATGCATACCAGAACAAGTGTGACTTCTTCCCTCTGCTGATTGCTTCTTGTAGATTATTCCCTTTAGGGGTGGAAAGCCGTAATCCTCTTGGCATTGATTCCCTGTCTCTTAATGGGTCTTAATCCAGATGGCTGCTATAACCAAACAAAGGCACATCTGTTCCACTATTCCAGTACAAAGGTTTCTTCTCCAGGGGACACAGCATACTAGAAGAGGTCAGACCTGTTTTTTTCTGCATTTGTTCACCTGACAAAGAAACAGTACAGGTGAATCTTTGTCAAGGAATAATGCATACTAGAACAAGTGTGACTTCTTCCTTCTGCTGATTGCTTCTTGTAGATTATTCCCTTTGGGTCTGGGAAGCCGTAATCCTCTTGGCATTGATTCCCTGTCTCTTAATGGGTCTTAATCCAGATGGCTGCTACAACCAAACAAAGGCACATCTGTTCCACTATTCCAGTACAAAGGTTTCTTCTCCAGGGGACACAGCATACTAGAAGAGGTCAGACCTCTTTTTTCTGCATTTGTTCACCTGACAAAGAAACAGTACAGGTGAATCTTTGTCAAGGAATAATGCATACTAGAACAAGTGTGACTTCTTCCCTCTGCTGATTGCTTCTTGTAGATTATTCCCTTTAGGTCTGGAAAGCCGTAATCCTCTTGTCATTGATTCCCTGTCTCTTAATGGGTCTTAATCCAGATGGTTGCCACACCCAAACAAAGGCACATCTGTTCCACTATTCCAGTACAAAGGTTTCTTCTCCAAGGGACACAGCATACTAGAAGAGGCAGACCTGTTTTTTCTGCATTTGTTCACCTGACAAAGAAACAGTACAGGTGAATCTTTGTCAAGAAATAATGCACACCAGAACAAGTGTGACTTCTTCCTTCTTCTGAAATCATTTTGCAGATTATTCCATTTAGATCTGGAAAGCCGGAATCCTCTTGGCATTGATTGCCTGTCTTATGATGGCTCTTAATGCAGATGGCTGCCACACCCAAACATAGGCACTTCTGTACCACTATTCCAGTACAAAGGTTTCTTCTCCAAGGGACACAGCATACTAGAAGAGGTCAGACCTGTTTTTTCTGCATTTGTTCACCTGACAAAGAAACAGTACAGGTGAATCTTTGTCAAGGAATAATGCATACTAGAACAAGTGTGACTTCATCCCTCTGCTGATTGCTTCTTGTAGATTATTCCCTTTAGGTCTGGAAAGCCGTAATCCTCTTGGCATTGATTCCCTGTCTCTTAATGGGTCCTAATCCAGATGGCTGCCACACCCAAACAAAGGCACATCTGTTCTACTATTCCAGTACAAAGGTTTCTTCTCCAGGGGACACAGCATACTAGAAGAGGTCAGACCTGTTTTTTCTGCATTTGTTCACCTAACAAAGAAACAGTACAGGTGAATCTTTGTCAAGGAATAATGCATACTAGAACAAGTGTGACTTCTTCCCTCTTCTGAATCCATCTTGCAGATTATTCTCTTTAGATCTGGAAAGTTAGAATTCACTTAAGATTGATATCCTGTCTTATAACGGTTCTTAATCCAGATGGCTACCACACCCAAACAAAGGCACATCTGTTCCACTATTCCAGTACAAAGGTTTCTTCTCCAAGGGACACAGCATACTAGAAGAGGTCACACCTGTTTTTTCTGCATTTGTTCACCTGACAAAGAAACAGTACAGGTGAATCTTTGTCAAGAAATAATGCATACCAGAACAAGTGTGATTTCTTCTTTCTTCTGAAATCATTTTGCAGATTATTCCATTTAGATCTGGAAAGCTGGAATACTCTTGACATTTATTGCCTGTCTTATAATGGCTCTTAATCCAAGTGGCTGACACACCCAATGAAAGGCACATCTGTTCCAATATTCCAGTACAACGGGTTCTTCTCCTAAGGACACAGCATACTAGAAGACATCAGACTTGGGACACAGAATACTAGAAGACATCAGACTTGGGACACAGCATACTAGAAGACATCAGACTTTTTTCTTCTGCATTTGTTCACCTGACAAAGAAACAGTACAAGTGAATCTTTGTCAAAGAATAATGCATACTAGAAAAAGTGTGACTTCTTCCCTCTTCTGAATCCATCTTGCAGATTATTCCCTTCAGATCTGGAAAGCTGGAATTCACTTAGCATTGATTGCCTGTCTTTTAATGGCTCTTAATGCAGATGGCTGCCACACCCAAACATAGGCTCTTCTGTACCACTATTCTAGTACAAAGGTTTCTTCTCCAAGGGACACAGCATACTAGAAGAGGTCAGACCTGTTTTTTCGGCATTTGTTCACCTGACAAAGAAACAGTACAAGTGAATCTTTGTCAAGGAATAATGCATACTAGAACAAGTGTGACTTCTTTCCTCTGCTGATTGCTTCTTGTAGATTATTCCCTTTAGGTCTGGAAAGCCGTAATCCTCTTCGCATTGATTCCCTGTCTCTTAATGGGTCTTAATCCAGATGGTTGCCACACCCAAACAAAGGCACATCTGTTCCACTATTCCAGTACAAAGGTTTCTTCTCCAGGGGACACAGCATACTAGAAGAGGTCAGACCTGTTTTTTCTGCATTTGTTCACCTGACAAAGAAACAGTACAGGTGAATCTCTGTCAAGGAATAATGCATACTAGAACAAGTGTGACTTCTTCCCTCTGCTGATTGCTTCTTGTAGATTATTCCCTTTCGGTCTGGAAAGCCGTAATCCTCTTGGCATTGATTCCCTGTCTCTTAATGGGTCTTAATCCATATGGCTGCCACACCCAAACAAAGGCACATCTGTTCCACTATTCCAGTACAAATGTTTCTTCTCCAGGGGACACAGCATACTAGATGAGGTCAGACCTGTTTCTTCAGCATTTGTTCACCTGACAAATAAACAGTACAGGTGAATCTTTGTCAAGGAATAATGCATACTAAAACAAATGTGACTTCTTCCCTCTGCTGATTGATTCTTGTAGATTATTCCCTTTAGGTCTGGAAAGCCGTAATCCTCTTAGCATTGATTCCCTGTCTCTTAATGGGTCTTAATCCAGATGGCTGCTACAACCAAACAAAGGCACATCTGTTCCACTATTCCAGTACAAAGGTTTCTTCTCCAGGGGACACAGTATACTAGAAGAGGTCAGACCTGTTTTTTTCTGCATTTGTTCACCTGACAAAGAAACAGTACAGGTGAATCTTTGTCAAGGAATAATGCATACTAGAACAAGTGTGAATTCTTCCCTCTGCTGATTGCTTCTTGTAGATTATTCCCTTTAGGTCTGGAAAGCCGTAATCCTCTTGTCATTGATTCCCTATCTCTTAATGGGTCTTAATCCAGATGGTTGCCACACCCAAACAAAGGCACATCAGTTCCACTATTCCAGTACAAAGGTTTCTTCTCCAGGGGACACAGCATACTAGAAGAGGTCAGACCTGTTTTTTCTGCATTTGTTCACCTGACTAAGAAACAGTACAGGTGATTCTTTGTCAAGGAATAATGCATACCAGAACAAGTGTGACTTCTTCCCTCTGCTGATTGCTTCTTGTAGATTATTCCCTTTAGGGGTGGAAAACCGTAATCCTCTTGGCATTGATTCCCTGTCTCTTAATGGGTCTTAATCCAGATGGCTGCTATAACCAAACAAAGGCACATCTGTTCCACTATTCCAGTACAAAGGTTTCTTCTCCAGGGGACACAGCATACTAGAAGAGGTCAGACCTGTTTTTTTCTGCATTTGTTTACCTGACAAAGAAACAGTACAGGTGAATCTTTGTCAAGGAATAATGCATACTAGAACAAGTGTGACTTCTTCCTTCTGCTGATTGCTTCTTGTAGATTATTCCCTTTGGGTCTGGGAAGCCGTAATCCTCTTGGCATTGATTCCCTGTCTCTTAATGGGTCTTAATCCAGATGGCTGCTACAACCAAACAAAGGCACATCTGTTCCACTATTCCAGTACAAAGGTTTCTTCTCCAGGGGACACAGCATACTAGAAGAGGTCAGACCTCTTTTTTCTGCATTTGTTCACCTGACAAAGAAACAGTACAGGTGAATCTTTGTCAAGGAATAATGCATACTAGAACAAGTGTGACTTCTTCCCTCTGCTGATTTCTTCTTGTAGATTATTCCCTTTAGGTCTGGAAAGCCGTAATCCTCTTGTCATTGATTCCCTGTCTCTTAATGGGTCTTAATCCAGATGGTTGCCACACCCAAACAAAGGCACATCTGTTCCACTATTCCAGTACAAAGGTTTCTTCTCCAAGGGACACAGCATACTAGAAGAGGCAGACCTGTTTTTTCTGCATTTGTTCACCTGACAAAGAAACAGTACAGGTGAATCTTTGTCAAGAAATAATGCACACCAGAACAAGTGTGACTTCTTCCTTCTTCTGAAATCATTTTGCAGATTATTCCATTTAGATCTGGAAAGCCGGAATCCTCTTGGCATTGATTGCCTGTCTTATGATGGCTCTTAATGCATATGGCTGCCACACCCAAACATAGGCACTTCTGTACCACTATTCCAGTACAAAGGTTTCTTCTCCAAGGCACACAGCATACTAGAAGAGGTCAGACCTGTTTTTTCTGCATTTGTTCACCTGACAAAGAAACAGTACAGGTGAATCTTTGTCAAGGAATAATGCATACTAGAACCAGTGTGACTTCATCCCTCTGCTGATTGCTTCTTGTAGATTATTCCCTTTAGGTCTGGAAAGCCGTAATCCTCTTGGCATTGATTCCCTCTCTCTTAATGGGTCCTAATCCAGATGGCTGCCACACCCAAACAAAGGCACATCTGTTCCACTATTCCAGTACAAAGGTTTCTTTTCCAGGGGACACAGCATACTAGAAGAGGTCAGACCTGTTTTTTCTGCATTTGTTCACCTAACAAAGTAACAGTACAGGTGAATCTTTGTCAAGGAATAATGCATACTAGAACAAGTGTGACTTCTTCCCTCTTCTGAATCCATCTTGCAGATTATTCTCTTTAGATCTGGAAAGTTGGAATTCACTTAAGATTGATATCCTGTCTTATAACGGTTCTTAATCCAGATGGCTACCACACCCAAACAAAGGCACATCTGTTCCACTATTCCAGTACAAAGGTTTCTTCTCCAAGGGACACAGCATACTAGAAGAGGTCACACCTGTTTTTTCTGCATTTGTTCACCTGACAAAGAAACAGTACAGGTGAATCTTTGTCAAGAAATAATGCATACCAGAACAAGTGTGATTTCTTCTTTCTTCTGAAATCATTTTGCAGATTATTCCATTTAGATCTGGAAAGCTGGAATCCTCTTGACATTGATTGCCTGTCTTATAATGGCTCTTAATCCAAGTGGCTGACACACCCAATGAAAGGCACATCTGTTCCAATATTCCAGTACAACGGGTTCTTCTCCTAAGGACACAGCATACTAGAATACATCAGACTTGGGACACAGCATACTAGAAGACATCAGACTTGGGACACAGCATACTAGAAGACATCAGACTTGTTTCTTCTGCATTTGTTCACCTGACAAAGAAACAGTACAAGTGAATCTTTGTCAAAGAATAGTGCATACTAGAAAAAGTGTGACTTCTTCCCTCTTCTGAATCCATCTTGCAGATTATTCCCTTCAGATCTGGAAAGCTGGAATTCACTTAGCATTGATTGCCTGTCTTTTAATGGCTCTTAATGCAGATGGCTGCCACACCCAAACATAGGCTCTTCTGTACCACTATTCTAGTACAAAGGTTTCTTCTCCAAGGGACACAGCATACTAGAAGAGGTCAGACCTGTTTTTTCTGCATTTGTTCACCTGACAAAGAAACAGTACAGGTGAATCTCTGTCAAGGAATAATGCATACTAGAACAAGTGTGACTTCTTCCCTCTGCTGATTGCTTCTTGTAGATTATTCCCTTTAGGTCTGGAAAGCCGTAATCCTCTTGGCATTGATTCCCTGTCTCTTAATGGGTCTTAATCCATATGGCTGCCACACCCAAACAAAGGCACATCTGTTCCACTATTCCAGTACAAATGTTTCTTTTCCAGGGGACACAGCATACTAGATGAGGTCAGACCTGTTTCTTCAGCATTTGTTCACCTGACAAAGAAACAGTACAGGTGAATCTTTGTCAAGGAATAATGCATACTAAAACAAATGTGACTTCTTCCCTCTGCTGATTGATTCTTGTAGATTATTCCCTTTAGGTCTGGAAAGCCGTAATCCTCTTAGCATTGATTCCCTGTCTCTTAATGGGTCTTAATCCAGATGGCTGCTACAACCAAACAAAGGCACATCTGTTCCACTATTCCAGTACAAAGGTTTCTTCTCCAGGGGACACAGTATACTAGAAGAGGTCAGACCTGTTTTTTTCTGCATTTGTTCACCTGACAAAGAAACAGTACAGGTGAATCTTTGTCAAGGAATAATGCATACTAGAACAAGTGTGAATTCTTCCCTCTGCTGATTGCTTCTTGTAGATTATTCCCTTTAGGTCTGGAAAGCCGTAATCCTCTTGTCATTGATTCCTTATCTCTTAATGGGTCTTAATCCAGATGGTTGCCACACCCAAACAAAGGCACATCAGTTCCACTATTCCAGTACAAAGGTTTCTTCTCCAGGGGACACAGCATACTAGAAGAGGTCAGACCTGTTTTTTCTGCATTTGTTCACCTGACTAAGAAACAGTACAGGTGATTCTTTGTCAAGGAATAATGCATACCAGAACAAGTGTGACTTCTTCCCTCTGCTGATTGCTTCTTGTAGATTATTCCCTTTAGGGGTGGAAAGCCGTAATCCTCTTGGCATTGATTCCCTGTCTCTTAATGGGTCTTAATCCAGATGGCTGCTATAACCAAACAAAGGCACATCTGTTCCACTATTCCAGTACAAAGGTTTCTTCTCCAGGGGACACAGCATACTAGAAGAGGTCAGACCTGTTTTTTTCTGCATTTGTTCACCTGACAAAGAAACAGTACAGGTGAATCTTTGTCAAGGAATAATGCATACTAGAACAAGTGTGACTTCTTCCTTCTGCTGATTGCTTCTTGTAGATTATTCCCTTTGGGTCTGGGAAGCCGTAATCCTCTTGGCATTGATTCCCTGTCTCTTAATGGGTCTTAATCCAGATGGCTGCTACAACCAAACAAAGGCACATCTGTTCCACTATTCCAGTACAAAGGTTTCTTCTCCAGGGGACACAGCATACTAGAAGAGGTCAGACCTCTTTTTTCTGCATTTGTTCACCTGACAAAGAAACAGTACAGGTGAATCTTTGTCAAGGAATAATGCATACTAGAACAAGTGTGACTTCTTCCCTCTGCTGATTTCTTCTTGTAGATTATTCCCTTTAGGTCTGGAAAGCCGTAATCCTCTTGTCATTGATTCCCTGTCTCTTAATGGGTCTTAATCCAGATGGTTGCCACACCCAAACAAAGGCACATCTGTTCCACTATTCCAGTACAAAGGTTTCTTCTCCAAGGGACACAGCATACTAGAAGAGGCAGACCTGTTTTTTCTGCATTTGTTCACCTGACAAAGAAACAGTACAGGTGAATCTTTGTCAAGAAATAATGCACACCAGAACAAGTGTGACTTCTTCCTTCTTCTGAAATCATTTTGCAGATTATTCCATTTAGATCTGGAAAGCCGGAATCCTCTTGGCATTGATTGCCTGTCTTATGATGGCTCTTAATGCATATGGCTGCCACACCCAAACATAGGCACTTCTGTACCACTATTCCAGTACAAAGGTTTCTTCTCCAAGGCACACAGCATACTAGAAGAGGTCAGACCTGTTTTTTCTGCATTTGTTCACCTGACAAAGAAACAGTACAGGTGAATCTTTGTCAAGGAATAATGCATACTAGAACCAGTGTGACTTCATCCCTCTGCTGATTGCTTCTTGTAGATTATTCCCTTTAGGTCTGGAAAGCCGTAATCCTCTTGGCATTGATTCCCTCTCTCTTAATGGGTCCTAATCCAGATGGCTGCCACACCCAAACAAAGGCACATCTGTTCCACTATTCCAGTACAAAGGTTTCTTTTCCAGGGGACACAGCATACTAGAAGAGGTCAGACCTGTTTTTTCTGCATTTGTTCACCTAACAAAGTAACAGTACAGGTGAATCTTTGTCAAGGAATAATGCATACTAGAACAAGTGTGACTTCTTTCCTCTGCTGATTGCTTCTTGTAGATTATTCCATTTAGGTCTGGAAAGCCGTAATCCTCTTCGCATTGATTCCCTGTCTCTTAATGGGTCTTAATCCAGGTGGCTGCTACAACCAAACAAAGGCACATCTGTTCCACTATTCCAGTACAAAGGTTTCTTCTCCAGGGGACACAGCATACTAGAAGAGGTCAGACCTCTTTTTTCTGCATTTGTTCACCTGACAAAGAAACAGTACAGGTGAATCTTTGTCAAGGAATAATGAATACTAGAACAAGTGTGACTTCTTCCCTCTGCTGATTGCTTCTTGTAGATTATTCCCTTTAGGTCTGGAAAGCCGTAATCCTCTTGTCATTGATTCCCTGTCTCTTAATGGGTCTTAATCCAGATGGTTGCCACACCCAAACAAAGGCACATATGTTCCACTATTCCAGTACAAAGGTTTCTTCTCCAAGGGACACAGCATACTAGAAGAGGCAGACCTGTTTTTTCTGCATTTGTTCACCTGACAAAGAAACAGTACAGGTGAATCTTTGTCAAGAAATAATGCACACCAGAACAAGTGTGACTTCTTCCTTCTTCTGAAATCATTTTGCAGATTATTCCATTTAGATCTGGAAAGCCGGAATCCTCTTGGCATTGATTGCCTCTCTTATGATGGCTCTTAATGCAGATGGCTGCCACACCCAAACATAGGCACTTCTGTACCACTATTCCAGTACAAAGGTTTCTTCTCCAAGGGACACAGCATACTAGAAGAGGTCAGACCTGTTTTTTCTGCATTTGTTCACCTGACAAAGAAACAGTACAGGTGAATCTTTGTCAAGGAATAATGCATACTAGAACAAGTGTGACTTCATCCCTCTGCTGATTGCTTCTTGTAGATTATTCCCTTTAGGTCTGGAAAGCCGTAATCCTCTTGGCATTGATTCCCTGTCTCTTAATGGGTCCTAATCCAGATGGCTGCCACACCCAAACAAAGGCACATCTGTTCCACTATTCCAGTACAAAGGTTTCTTCTCCAGGGGACACAGCATACTAGAAGAGGTCAGACCTGTTTTTTCTGCATTTGTTCACCTAACAAAGAAACAGTACAGGTGAATCTTTGTCAAGGAATAATGCATACTAGAACAAGTGTGACTTCTTCCCTCTTCTGAATCCATCTTGCAGATTATTCTCTTTAGATCTGGAAAGTTGGAATTCACTTAAGATTGATATCCTTTCTTATAACGGTTCTTAATCCAGATGGCTACCACACCCAAACAAAGGCACATCTGTTCCACTATTCCAGTACAAAGGTTTCTTCTCCAAGGGACACAGCATACTAGAAGAGGTCACACCTGTTTTTTCTGCATTTGTTCACCTGACAAAGAAACAGTACAGGTGAATCTTTGTCAAGAAATAATGCATACCAGAACAAGTGTGATTTCTTCTTTCTTCTGAAATCATTTTGCAGATTATTCCATTTAGATCTGGAAAGCTGGAATCCTCTTGACATTGATTGCCTGTCTTATAATGGCTCTTAATCCAAGTGGCTGACACACCCAATGAAAGGCACATCTGTTCCAATATTCCAGTACAACGGGTTCTTCTCCTAAGGACACAGCATACTAGAAGACATCAGACTTGGGACACAGCATACTAGAAGACATCAGACTTGGGACACAGCATACTAGAAGACATCAGACTTGTTTCTTCTGCATTTGTTCACCTGACAAAGAAAGAGTACAAGTGAATCTTTGTCAAGAAATAATGCATACTAGAACAAGTGTGACTTCTTCCCTCTTCTGAATCCATCTTGCAGATTATTCACTTCAGATCTGGAAAGCTGGAATTCACTTAGCATTGATTGCCTGTCTTTTAATGGCTCTTAATGCAGATGGCTGCCACACCCAAACATAGGCTCTTCTGTACCACTATTCTAGTAAAAAGGTTTCTTCTCCAAGGGACACAGCATACTAGAAGAGGTCAGACCTGTTTTTTCTGCATTTGTTCACCTGACAAAGAAACAGTACAAGTGAATCTTTGTCAAGGAATAATGCATACTAGAACAAGTGTGACTTCTTCCCTCTGCTGATTGCTTCTTGTAGATTATTCCCTTTAGGTCTGGAAAGCCGTAATCCTCTTCGCATTGATTCCCTGTCTCTTAATGGGTCTTAATCCAGATGGCTGCTACAACCAAACAAAGGCACATCTGTTCCACTATTCCAGTACAAATGTTTCTTCTCCAGGGGACACAGCATACTAGAAGAGGTCAGACCTGTTTTTTCTGCATTTGTTCACCTGACAAAGAAACAGTATAGGTGAATCTCTGTGAAGGAATAATGCATACTAGAACAAGTGTGACTTCTTCCCTCTGCTGATTGCTTCTTGTAGATTATTCCCTTTAGGTCTGGAAAGCCGTAATCCTCTTGGCATTGATTCCCTGTCTCTTAATGGGTCTTAATCCAGATGGCTGCCACACCCAAACAAAGGCACATCTGTTCCACTATTCCAGTACAAAGGTTTCTTCTCCAGGGCACACAGCATACTAGAAGAGGTCAGACCTGTTTTTTCTGCATTTGTTCACCTGACAAAGAAACAGTACAGGTGAATCTTTGTCAAGGAATAATGCACACTAGAACAAGTGTGACTTCTTCCCTCTGCTGATTGCTTCTTGTAGATTATTCCCTTTAGGGGTGGAAAGCTAGGGGTGGAAAGCCGTAATCCTCTTGGCATTGATTCCCTGTCTCTTAATGGGTCTTAATCCAGATGGTTGCCACACCCAAACAAATCCATTTCTGTTCCACTATTCCAGTACAAAGGGTTCTTCTCCAAGGGACACAGCATACTAGAAGAGGTCAGACCTGTTTTTTCTGCATTTGTTCACCTGACAAAGAAACATTACAGGTGAATCTTTGTCAAGGAATAATGCATACTAGAACAAGTGTGACTTCTTCCCTCTGCTGATTGCTTCTTGTAGATTATTCCCTTTAGGGGTGGAAAGCCGTAATCCTCTTGGCATTGATTCTCTGTCTCTTAATGGGTCTTAATCCAGATGGTTGCCACACCCAAACAAATCCACTTCTGTTCCACTATTCCAGTACAAAGGGTTCTTCTCCAGGGGACACAGCATACTAGAAGAGGTCAGACCTGTTTTTTCTGCATTTGTTCACCTGACAAAGAAACAGTACAGGTTAATCCTTGTCAAGGAATAATGCATACTAGAACAAGTGTGACTTCTTCCATCTTCTGAATCCATCTTGCAGATTATTCCCTTTAGTTCTGAAAGGTTGGAAACCACTCGGCATCGATTCTCTGTCTTTCAATGTCTCTCACATAAAAACTTATTTCTTCACAAAAGTAAATTGAAACTATCTTCTCCAAATTTCAACCGAAACGTTAAAAATATTAATCACTTTTTTTTTCTTTTTTCTTTTTTTCTTCTATGTTCAGAACACTAAACACTCACTACGACTTTCACTACTCTATACACTTATTCTTTCGATACACAGGATGTTTTTATGCTCTCGTATATCGCCCGTATTATATCAACACCCTTATAGATAAAGAATGGTGTAATATCTTTATGCACAAAGGTGATAACTCCAAACTTGAGTATTATATCCCTCAATATTGTTTGACAATTATTTGTCAACCAATGATAGGGGCGCACTGTGTTAGGGCCGTAGTATTCTCTCACTGTCTGCCATAGCTGTAGAGGAGACACATTTCGTATAACGGTTTCTGCCACAGGATCGTATACCCCAGGTTCGTGGTCATAGGTTCTATATATGGGCGCTAAATATATTTCATCATTCACTTTTTTATCAAGCCCTTCTAAGTAACGCTTCTTGGTGCCCCAGTCAAAGACCAAACGCATATGCGACACATTTAAACGTTGAAGGGCTGATATATGTAATTTTGGATCCTTGAGATATTTGCTTTGTAGGAAGACTCTACAGTCTCCTGGTACCGCGTCAGTCTCCTCCCCGATTAGCCCCTGCAAGAAGGATTCCGCCTCGGGTGGTTGCTGCTGCCAATCGCGGTTTATGAAATAAAGGTCCTTAAATCCATATGTTTCCAAAAACAAATGTGCTCCTATTAGACAAAGTTTCGGTATATTAAAGATATTATTCCCCGCTCCCTGATGCTTACGAATAGTGCGAATAGTGGCGTTCCAACACATGTAACCTGGAATTAACCATATTGATCTCATGACAAATGTGCCCATATATAATATTAAATGACTTAATACAGAATTGTCAGAACAATTTATCAAGAAATTGAATATTTGCTTACCTTGCACCAGCTGTACGCTCTTCTCCTCCTCCTCCTCCTCCTCTTCCTTTTCTTCCTCCTCCTCCTCCTCCTCCTCCTCCTCTTCCTTTTCTTCCTCCTCCTCCTCCTCCTTCTCCTCCACCTTCTTCTCATCCTCCTCCACCTTCTCTTTCTCCTCCTCATCCTCTTCTACCTTCTCCTCCTCCTCCTTCTCTTCTACCTTCTCCTCCTCCTCCTTCTCCTCCACTTTCTTCTCCTCCTCCTCCTTTTCCTTCTCCTCCTCTTCTATCTTCTCCTCCTCCTCCTCCACCTTCTCCTTCTCATCATCTTCTACCTTCTCCTCCTCCTCCTCTTCTACCCCCTCCTCCTTCTCCTCCAGCTTCTTCTCCTCCTCTTCTACCTCCTCCTCCTTCTCCTCCTCCACCTTCTTCTCCTCCTCCTCCACCTTCTCCTCCTCCACCTTCTCCTCCTCCACCTTCTTCTCCTCCTCCACCTTCTTCTCCTCCTCCACCTTCTTCTCCTCCTTTTCTGTTGAATTTACCTGGAGTGTCTGATAATTCATTCTCTCATAAGTCAGTTGATTCTCTAGGGATTCAACCTTCACTTCTTTTTCAAACAACTTCTGTTTAATATAAATATTTTCTATCGTTAGCGCGTCTAACTTGTCTTGAAATTTATTATTGCAGTGAAAGACTTGCTCTCTCAATGTAGCATTTTCGTCCTTTGCTTCTTTAAGCAAACCCAATAGTTCTTCTTGTAACCGATTATATTCCTCAAAATATTTCTTTTCCTTGAGAAGCGCATCAGCTTCTAGATGTTGAACTTTCCTTTGAAGGTAATCCTCCCGATTAGCTGCGGATTTTCTTCTTTTTTCGTCATTTTCTATCGCCTCCTGATATTCCTCTAAGTTTTGGTTTTTCTGTTCGGTTGTCTCTCCGTTTTGCCGCGGCGGAGGTTCAAATTTAATGTCGTCTTCTTCCACTGCATTTTCAAGCCCCCGCTCCTCGTCGTTTGTTTCGCTTTTCCTCTTAAATAAGACTTTCTTCAATAAAAAGCTTCCTAAAATACCGGCTAACATAACCCCCACCCTCCTGGAACAATGAGTTCCATCCTGCACTCCCATTTTAAAATTAGAGAGGAAGGGGCCGATTAATGGAACGGAGTTCAAATCCATCCTAAGACTTTCCATATGCTTTACACATCTCTGAAGATCTTTAATTGTCTTCAAATAGTCTCCTATAACTGGTACTGAGAACACCAGCCGTTGGAAAACGTTTTTCCATACTCCGCACTCAGATTGGTCTGGCCGCGCGGGAAGTAGGCCTAACCAAGATACAGCACGGAAGGCAAATGAGGATTGAATATCCTCAATTTGTCTCTCGAGTCGTATGACATCATACTTACGTTCCAAATGCTGTTCTTGAAGACCATTAAAAAGTGCTGTAATAGCACCATTAACAACACCATTAACAACACCATTGATAACACCATTAACAACACCATTAGTAACACCATTAGTAACACCAATAACAACACCATTGATAACACTATAAACAACACCATTGATAACACTATAAACAACACCATTAATAACACTGTTCCACATTGTTCGAAAAATACAGATGGCTCTCCCTCGATGTACTGTAGCTATATTTTTAAAAAGATAGCAGTAATCGTCTGAAGACGAACTTAGTCCTGCAGACAAATCTAACTGGCTGTGGAGCCCTTAAGACTCAAGAGAGAGAGAGAGAGAGAGAGAGAGAGAGAGAGAGAGAGAGAGAGCGCGCAACAAATTCCTCAAAGATCTTTGTGGAAAGATGAGAAATCTCCCAGTTGTCTTAAACGGAAAAGATCCCCGTTTTTTTACGAAGCCCTTAAGACTCAACAGAGAGAGAGAGAGAGAGAGAGAGAGAGAGAGAGAGAGAGAGAGAGAGAGAGAGAGAGAGAGAGAGAGAGAGTAATTCCTCGAAGACAGTTCTGGGAGGATGAGAAATCTTCAGTTTTCTTCAGCGGAAAATATTCGATTTTTTACAACGCCCATAGGACTCGAGAGAGAGAGAGAGAGAGAGAGAGAGAGAGAGAGAGAGAGAGAGAGAGAGAGAGAGAGTACTTCCTCGAAGACATCAGAAAGGATGGGAAATCTTCAGTTGCCTTCAACGGAAAAGATCCCATTTTTACGCTGAAACGATTTTTTCCTACTGCAGGATTTCCCTTTTTACTTTGTTTATTTTGACGAGATTGTGCAGAAAAGGCGAAAATTTATAAAACGCTAATTTTTCTTTGAAGCCGGAGTTTTCAAGAATATGAAGAAATGGAATCGAACGATTCTTGAAAAAAAATAAATCGTATTTTGGCGGTAAAAAGTCGATAAGAGTTAACTGAAAAGAACGAAAGCAATCAGAAGATTCCGAGTTCTTCCAGATTCCCTGAAGGAGCTCTGGGTCTTCAGAGGATCTGCAGGCGAAGGCGAAGATTCTTTGAAGACGAAGATCAAGACTCTTCAGAAGGAAGAAAAACCATAAAAGGATTCACTTCTGAACTTCGCGGAGGAATGAATAACTCTTTGATCTTCAAGATTCCGGATGTCTACAACGAATAGACAATGTCATATATATATATATATATATATATATATATATATATATATATATATATATATATATATATATATATATCATGTATTCATTTAAAGTTTTCATTGAAAACTGAAATAGGTTTCTTACGGAAATCCTCGGATTGTTTACGCTTCTTAAGATTCTCCGGCGTAAGTCTTTGGCTGAAGAAACTGTTCCCTTTCTTCCTTTATTCTATCTACAACTCTTTTCCACTATCCCCTCATATCCCGTTCATTATCACGATTCTCTCATCATTCCCACCTTTCTTTCACCGTCCCCCCCCCCCCTCTTCCTCTCAATTCTCACCTTTCTCTCATTTTTTACCATTTCATTTTTAATAATACAATAATAGCAATAGGAATGAAATAAGTATGAATAAAGTTTAGGGCAGGTTAAAGTACTTAGCGTAAGTTGGGTTAGTGAATCTCAGAGAGATTAGCCTAGGCCTAGGCCTTCGTGATAACTTGAACTTGGCCTAGGGAAAAGTTCGTATGGATGCACATATATACATATATATACTGTATATATATATATATATATATATATATATATATATATATATATATATATGCATATATATATATATGTATATATATATATATATATATATATATATATATATATAATATATATATATATATATATATATATATATATATATATATATATATATATATACATATATGTATTATATATATACATATATATGTATATATATACACATATATATATATATTATATATATATATATATATATATATATATATATATATATATATGCGTAAAAATCACAGGAAAACGTGATGCTCAGATGCAGAAGAACCACAGGGAAAATGAAAATACGAAATATACGATTAAGTCCTGACTAGTTTTGTGTTACTTCTTCAGAGGACTGATTTATTGAGAGAGGTTTCTTCACATTTTATAGGGAAAGTAAACATACGAACATACATAAAGAGGCTTAGAGAACAATGACACTCCCTTACCAGCTACCTGGGCTAAGGTCAGGTGTTAACTGGGCGGAGATCCAACCTCATTGGACACCTGGAAAAAAAGGTCATTTTTGGTGGCGGGTAAATTCTTGTTTTTGACTTTCAGTACAGTTTATTTATATGAATAACGGTAGCCTTATCTATATAAATACATAACCAAAACTATTTGTATATGTAAAACACATCTATATATAAATATATAAAAAAGACATATACATACGTGTAGACATACTGGTATACATATACAGACACATACATAGACTTACATATAAATTCTTTTTTACACATGATTAACATGCATACATATGCATATATATACACATATATATACATATACATACATATACACATATATATATACACACATACATATACATATGTATACATGCATATACACACATACACATATACACATTTACATATACAAATAGTTTTGGTTATGTATTTATATAGATAAGGCTACCGTTATTCATATAAATAAACTGTACTGAAAGTCATAAACAAGAATTTACCCGCCACCAGAATTAACCCTTTTTGCCAGGTGTCCAATGAGGTTGGATCTCCGCCCAGTTAACACCTGACCTCAAGCCAGGTAGCTGGTATGGGGAGCGTCATTTTTCTATAAGCCTCTATATGTATGTTCGTATGTTTACTTTCCCTATAAAATGTAAAGAAACCTCTCTCAATAAATCAGTCCTCTGAAGAAGTAACACAAAACTAGTCAGGACTTAATCGTATATTTCGTATTTTCATTTTCCCTGTGGTTCTTCTCCATAAATGTATATATGTATACCTAAATACCTTTTTATATATATTTTTATACAAAATATATATCAACAACTGTTGTGGTACCCTGGTGTAAAATCATTCCTATATTTCGACCCACTTTCGTCTCCTTTCTTCGTGTTTTTGAAAGTAGAGAGATAAGACTTTTTTTTATTTATTTTTTTTTAACTTCGAGCCACACTAAATAATTATATATAAGGTATTTTTTCAAAAGTTCACAACAATGATTTTTGAAGTGCTCTCTTTCCAGGTTAGTGAGCAACTGACTTAACTATTGTCACTTGCAAAACCTCAATATTTCTACGTAGGGAGATTTCTCTCGTCCGGTGAATTTGCTTTCTCTTTAGGGAGGAAAGAAGCAAAATGTTTTTATCTTTTTTATTTCCTTTTTTCTGCATTTATCAGTTTTCCTCGCTTCTCCTCTGACCTATTGCCTCTTAATTTTGTATACTTTTTGCAATCATCTTTCTTCAGTCCTCTTCAGATTTAGGATATGGCCTCTTCGTTGTTTATACATTTTGCAATTAATTCTCCTTTTCGTTTTGATATTATTGCGTATGGGTACCACCTCAAGAGAGTAGACTGAGGTGGTACGGTCATGTCATGAGAAGAGATGAACAGTATATTGGGAGGAGAGTGATGGAAATGGAGGTACAGGGAACGAGGAGAGGTAGACCAAAGCGAAGGTGGGTGGACTGTATCAAGGATGACCTTTGATCAAAGGGATTAACCGGTGATGAGGTGTGGGACAGAGGTAGATGGAGAAAGCTGACCAGAAACATCGACCCCACATAGAAGTGGGAAAAGGTGTTGACGAAGAAGAAGGTCACACAAAACTGATAGGCCTACATGTGTATCTAATGTGTTCACCTCATAAAACAGGTCATAGGTACAATGACTGTGACTGTATTTTAACTATAAAAGTAAATGACGTTTATGTTGACTGAGGGGGTTTTTCCAGGTTAAGAAAAAGATTTAATTTTCGTCTCGTTAGAATTCGTGCATTTTTAAGAAATAATATTATGAATATTTTAGTCCTTTGGTTTCGATTTGGTGCTGTGTACATATATATTGGTATAATATATGCTTTTTAAAATAATCTCTTGCCAATGTAATTTTCCATTAAATAAAATATCCTTTGATTCAGTCAGTTTTCATCTTAAAAAGATATTGAGATTTTATTGCTTTTCCTGTTCTGTTACAAGTGTTCTGTCTGTCTTAGATGTGGCTAATCTGTGCTTACTTCAGATTAACCTAAGTTTCGTGTCTCTCAGACATATTCAGGTTTACTGCCTGTCTCATATTTACATAGATTTATTATCTCTCAGATACATTTAAGTTTCCTTCTTGTCTCGGGTATAGCAAAGTTTCCTGCTGCTTCCGTGACCTTTATAAACATTTCTTATTTCATTACCTCCACCAAGGAGGTTAAATTTCTACCCGTGTTTATTTATTTATCTATCTGTTTGTTTGTTATCAGAATTACGTCAAAACTTCTTGCTGGATTTTCACAAAATTCCAACACCAGATAGATATTATGCTCCAGAAAAAAAAAAAATAGGTGATCTGGATCAAGACCACAACTTTGGACCAACATCGCACTTTTCGCCATAGACTGTTTACATATGTAAAAGGGATTCTATGGACTTTAGTCTCGTATAAAATGTTATCACTGGAAGCATTGGAAAATTATGTGCGTGATCCGTAGACTTTATGAAACTTATTATATTACTTTCCCTCAAGTTTGAGGCGAGCTTATCTGGTTCACTGTCAAAACACTCGCAGAATAAGAAAGTCTTCAGTTTCCTCTTGAAAGCCTTAATATCTTCAATTATTTGGATGTCTCGTAGGAGCGTATTGTATAGTCTCGGGGCCGCATATTTAAAGGCTCTAAACATCTAATAGTTTGAAACCATCTGTAACTATTATATCTTTGTATAAAAGTCTCCCTCGTCAAGATTTGTTTCATTCCAATATGAATCTGACAATTGAATCTTGTCAACAATCTTTAAATGGGCATGCAGTTAATTCTAATAGCCAGGCCTTCTCCATCATGAGGCTCAATACTACACAGTATTCTAGAAGTTTTATTCCAGCTGTGACCAAGTTGTGGAATGATCTTCCTAATCGGGTAGTTGAATCAGTAGAACTTCAAAAGTTCAAAGTTGCAGCAAATGTTATTAGGTTGAACAGTCTTTTTATAGTTTATATATGACATATCTGTTTTGACGTTGTTACTGTTTTTAGAATGATTTATTGTTAATTTGATCTCATCATTTATTTATTTCCTTACTTCCTTTTCTCACTGGGCTATTTTTCCCTGTTGGAGCCCTTGGGCTTATAGCATCTTGCTTTTCCAACTAGGGTTGTAGCTTGGATAATAATAATAATAATAATAATAATAATAATAATAATAATAATAATAATAATAATTCGTTTATTCAAACTGCCACATTCGGCGTCAATGACCTTAGACGTCAGGATGCCAAAATACACCAAATCAATCAATTAATCAATTGATCAAACTGATACAGATCAAGTATCAATCTCGTTTCGAGTAGCCTTATGCCATCTCAAGTTCTTATTCTAGGAGCATCTGGCATCATGGTGAGAACCGTGGGAACCTTGGAGGAAAAATAACTAATCCTCCTAGGTGGGAACCCACTCCACTCCCTCAATCCTTCCCTCCCTCAATCCCTCCCTCCCTCAGTCCC
>NC_090727.1:66233936-66276436 GCF_036898095.1 Palaemon carinicauda | reverse complement strand
TCTTATCTTATCTGCCCATTGCTTACTACCTTGACTCACCTTACCTTACCTTATCTTATCTGCCCTTTGCTTACTACCTTGCCTTACCTTTCCTTACCTTGCCTTACCTTACCTTACCTTACCTTATCTTATCTTATCTGCACTTTGCTTACTACCTTGCCTTACCTTACCTTATCTGCCCTTTGCTTGCCTTACCTTATCTTATCTTATCTTATCTTATCTGATCTGGTCTTTGCTTACTACCTTGCCTTACCTTACCTTATTTGTCATTTGCTTACTGGCTTGCCTTACCTTTCCTTACCTTGCCTTACCTTTCCTTACCTTGCCTTACCTTTCCTTACCTTGCCTTGCCCTGCCTTACCTTACCTTATCTGCCCTTTGCTTGCCTTACCTTATCCTATCTTATCTTATCTTATCTGCCCTTTACTTACTACCTTACCTTACCTTACCTTACCTTACCATATCTGCCCTTTACTTACTACCTTGCCTTACCTTGCCTTGCCTTACCATACCTTGCCTTGTCCTACCTTACCTTACCTTGTCTTATCTTATCTTATCTCCCCTTTGCTTATTACCTTGCCTTACCTTATCTTATCTTATCTCCCCTTTGCTTACTACCTTGCCTTACCTTACCTTATCTGCCCTTTACTTGCCTTACCTTATCTTATCTTATCTTATCTGCCCTTTGCTTACTACCTTACCTTACCTTATCTGCCCTTTGCTTACTACCTTACCTTACCTTATCTGCCCTTTACTTACTACCTTAACTTACCTTGCCTTAACTCACCTTACCTTGCCTTACCTCGCCTTACCTTGCCTTGCCCTACCTTACCTTACCTTGCCTTATCTTAGCTTATCTCCCCTTTGCTTACTACCTTGCCTTACCTTACCTTATCTTATCTTATCTGCCCTTTCCTTACTACCTTGCCTTACATTACCTTATCTGCCCTTTGCTTACAACCTTGCCTTACTTTTCCTTACCTTGCCTTGCCTTACCTTGCCTTATCTTATCTCCCCTTTGCTTACTACCTTGCCTTACCTTACTTCATCTGCCTTTTGCTTGCCTCACCTTACCTTATCTTATCTGCCCTTGCCTTACCTTACCTTACCTTATCTGCCCTTTGCTTACTACCTTGCCTTACCTTTCCTTACCTTGTCTTGCCTTGCTTTACTTTGCCTTACCTTGCCTTACCCTATCTTGTTTTGTCTTATCTTATCTGCCCTTTGCTTACTACCTTTGCTTACTACCTTGCCTTACCTTACCTTATCTGCCAGTTGCTTACTGCCTTGCCTTACATTACCTTACCTTACCTTACCTTACCCTACATTACCTTACCTTGCCTTGCCTTACATTACCTTACCTTACCTTACCATACCTAACCTTACCTTATTTGTCCTTTGTTTACTACCTTACCTTATCTATGCTTGCATTAACTACTCTTAATTTACCTAATGCTACCTTACCAGCCTTTACCTTACCTACTCACCCTCTACATACCCTCGATTCACCTGCACTTAACATTCCTATTCATACCTTCCTACTCATTACCTAGTCGTAACTTACCCATCCTTGCACATTATTTATCCTTACCACTTATGTACCCTTACATTTTATCTACCCTTACATTACCTACCTTTACCTATCCTTACACCTTATCTATCATCACTTTACCTGCCCTTGCTTTACATTCCTTACCATTGCTTTACCTTCTCTATCTATACCTTACCTTCCTCACCATTGCCTTACATTCCCCACCCTTGCTTTACATTCCCCACCCTTGCTTTACATTCCCCACCCTTGCTTTACATTCCCCATCTTTGCCTTACATTCCTTACCCTTAGCATACCTACCATTATGTAACCTTACTTTACCTTAGCTAACCTACCTTAACCTCACCTTAGCTAGCCTACCCTTACCCTACCATAGTAACCTTTCCTAACCTTACTAAAGTAGCCTATCCCTACCTTACCATAGTAACCTATGCTTACAATACCATAGCTAACCTATCCTTACCTAGCCTAATCTAACCTACCCTTACTTGACCATACCTAACCTAACCTGACCTAATTTAACTTGCTCTTACCTTACCTTCCCTAACTTTCCCCTTCCCTTAGTTAACATACCCTAACATTAACTTACCTTCTTTTTATATTAGCTAACCTACCCTTACCTTACATTACTTTTTTATACTAGCTAACCTACCCTTACCTTACCTTACCTTACATTAGATTACATTTTTTTATATTAGCTAACCTACCCTTACTCTACCTTACCTGATCTGACCTTACATTACCTTACCTGAACTTACCTAACCTTACCTTATGTTACCTTACCTTATTTTACCTTGCCTTATGTTACCTTACCTTACGTTACCTTACCTTATCTTACCTTATGTTACCTTACCTCATGTTACCTTACCTCATGTTACCTTACCTTATCTAACCTTATCTTATCTTATCTCATCTTACCTCACCTCACTAACCATAGCTAACATACCCTTTAACTTAAGTAGCACATTATTTACCTTAGTTAATATACCCTTTACTTTAGCTAACCTAACCTTGCCTTCACTTACCTGGCCTTAGCTTAGCTTGCATTGCATTAGCTTAGCTTACCTTAGCTTATCTTGCATTGCATTAGCATAGCTTAGCTTAGCTTGCTTTGCATTGCCTTAGCTTAGTTTATCTTACCCTGCATTACCTTAGCTTAGCTTAGCTTACCTCGCATTGCCTTAGCTTAGCTTAGCTTGCCTTGCATTGCCTTAGCTTAGTTTATCTTACCTTGCATTGCCTTAGCTTAGCTTAGCTTACCTCGCATTGCCTTAGCTTAGCTTAGCTTGCCTTGCATTGCCTTAGCTTAGTTTATCTTACCTTGCATTGCCTTAGCTTAGCTTAGCTTGCCTTGCATTGCCTTAGCTTAGTTTATCTTACCTTGCATTGCCTTAGCTTAGCTTAGCTTACCTTGCATTGCCTTAGCTTAGTTTATCTTACCTTGCATTGCCTTAGCTTAGCTTAGCTTGCCTTGCATTGCCTTAGCTTAGTTTATCTTACCTTGCATTGCCTTAGCTTAGCCTAGCTTACCTTGCATTGCCTTAGCTTAGCTTAGCTTGCCTTGCATTGCCTTAGCTTAGTTTATCTTACCTTGCATTGCCTTAGCTTAGCCTAGCTTACCTTGCATTGCCTTAGCTTAGCTTAGCTTGCATTGCATTAGTTTGCATTGCATTAGCTAAGCTTGTATTGCATTAACATAGCTTAACGTAGCTTACCTTGCATTGCCTTAGCTTAGCTTATCTTACCTTGTATTGTTTTAACTTAGCTTAGCTTGCATTGCCTTAGTTTAGCTTAGCTTACCTTACATTGTCTTAGCTTAGCTTAGCTTACCTTGCATTGCCTTAGCTTAGCTTAGCTTACCTTGCATTGCCTTAGCTTAGCATAGCTTAGCTTGCACTGCCTTAGCTTAGCTTAGCTTGCATTGCCTTAGTTTAGCTTACTTTGCATTGCCTTAGCTTAGCTTAGCTTGCATTGCCTTAGCCTAGCTTAGCTTACCTTGCATTGCCTTAGCTTAGCTTAGCTTACCTTGCATTGTCTTAGCTTAGCTTAGCTTACCTTGCATTGCCTTAGCTTAGCTCAGCTTAGCTTAGCTTGCATTATCTTAGCTTAGCTTAACTTAGCTTGCATTGCCTTGGTTTAGCTTACCTTGCATTGCCTTAGCTTAGCTTACCTTGCATTGCCTTAGCTTAGCTTAGCTTAGCTTGTATTGCCTTAGCTTAGCGTAGCTGAGCTTGCATTGCCTTAGTTTAGCTTACCTTGCATTGTCTTAGCTTAGCTAAGCTTACCTTGCATTGCCTTAGCTTAGCTTAGCTTAGCTTGTATTGCCTTAGCTTAGCGTAGCTGAACTTGCATTGCCTTAGTTTAGCTTACCTTGCATTGCCTTAGCTTAGCTTAGCTTAGCTTGCATTGCCTTAGCTTAGCTCAGCTTAGCTTGCACTGCCTTAGCTTAGCTTAGCTTGCATTGCCTTAGTTTAGCTTAGCTTGTATTGCCTTAGCTTAGCTTAGCTTGCATTGCCTTAGCCTAGCTTAGCTTACCTTGCATTGCCTTAGCTTAGCTTAGCTTAGCTTACCTTACCTTGCATTGCCTTAGCTTAGCTTAGCTTACCTTGCATTGTCTTAGCTTAGCTTAGCTTACCTTGCATTGCCTTAGCTTAGCTCAGCTTAGCTTAGCTTGCATTATCTTAGCTTAGCTTAGCTTAGCTTGCATTGCCTTGGTTTAGCTTACCTTGCATTGCCTTAGCTTAGCTTACCTTGCATTGCCTTAGCTTAGCTTAGCTTAGCTTGTATTGCCTTAGCTTAGCGTAGCTGAGCTTGCATTGCCTTAGTTTAGCTTACCTTGCATTGTCTTAGCTTAGCTTAGCTTACCTTGCATTGCCTTAGCTTAGCTTAGCTTAGCTTGCATTGCCTTAGTTTAGCTTACCTTGCATTGCCTTAGCTTAGCTTAGCTTAGCTTGGCTAAGCTTGCATTGCTTTAGTTTAGCTTATCTTGCATAGCCTTAGCTTAGCTTAGCTTGCATTGCCTTAGCTTAGCTTAACTTAGCTTACCTTACATTACCTTAGCTTAGCTTAGCTTAGCTTACCTTGCATTGTCGTAGCTTAAGTTAGCTTAACTTACCTTGCATTGTCTTAGCATAGCTTAGCTTACTTTGCATTGCCTTAGCTTAGTTTACCTTGCATTGCCTTAGCTTAGCTTACCTTGCATTGCCTTTGTTTAGCTTACTTTGCATTGCCTTAGCTTAGCTTAGTGTACCTTGCATTGTCTTAGCTTAGCTTACCTTGCATTGCCTTAGCTTAGCTTAGCTTAGCTTAGCTTACCTAGCATTGTCTTAACTTAGCTTAGCTTACCTTGCATTGTCTTAGCTTAGCTTAGCTTAGCTTAGCTTACTTTGCATTGTCTTAGCTTAGCTTAGATTAGCTTAGCTTAGCTTAGCTTAGCTTACCTTGCATTGCCTTAGCTTAGCTTAGCTTAGCTTAGCTTACCTTGCATTGCCTTAGCTTAGCTTACCTTGCATTGCCTTAGTTTAGCTTACCTTGCATTACCTTAGCTTAGCTTAGTGTACCTTGCATTGTCTTAGCTTAGCTTACCTTGCACTGCCTTAGCTTAGCTTAGCTTAGCTTAGCTTACCTAGCATTGCTGTAGCTTAGCTCAGCTTACCTTGCATTGTCTTAGCTTAGCTTAGCTTAGCTTAGCTTACTTTGCATTGTCTTAGCTTAGCCTAGCTTAGCTTAGCTTACCTTGCATTGCCTTAGCTTAGCTTAGCTTATCTTAGCTTACCTTGCATTGTCTTAGCTTAGCTTAGCTTACCTTGCATTGCCTTAGCTTAGCTTACCTTGCATTGCCTTAGCTTAGCTTAGCTTGCATTGCCTTAGTTTAGCTTACCTTGCATTGCCTTAGCTTAGATTAGCTAAGCTTGCATTGCCTTAGCTTAGCTTAGCTTACCCTACCTTACCTTGCATTGCCTTAGCTTGCATTGCCTTAGCTTAGCTTAGCTTAGCTTACCTTGCCTTGTCTTAGCTTAGCTTAGCTTAGCTTACCTTGCATTGCCTTAGCTTAGCTTAGCCTCCAATATCCGCAACCCAAGTTAATCTACAGCTTTGGGCAAATATAAAAAAAGAAAAGCCTTATACAAACTAAGGTAGTTTGGGCTTAATTGAGTGTTCAATTAAATTTTGTATTAAAGTTTTTACTTGATATGAAAATTTAAGGAAAATAGTATTACATAGTGAAGTTTACTTGTAAATTAGTCTAAGGAAACTCCCCCATAATGATTATTTTGCATAATTAGACAGAAATATTAGTTAAAACAAAGATATGTTGGTTCCGTAACCGAAATACAAACCACGTTATTTACATTGGGTATTACTTTCGGCGTTGCTGAAATGGCGAGGCATTAGATTTTAACGAGGGTTAACTACCCCCTCGCTAGTTAGTGAGGGGGTAGGGGAGGGGTAGCTAGCTACCCCTCCCCCCTCACACACACCGGTGAACTGGTTCACTTCGCTTTTGGCTTGGGTGGTGGGCAGATGTGTCTGCTCTTACCCTCGCTTGGCAGCCATTAATGTTTTGTCTTTACTTAATTACTTACTTTTTCTTATACTTAATATATATATATATATATATATATATATATATATATATATATATATATATATATATATATATATATATATATATATATATATATATATATATATATATAAACATTCTTTATGTTTATGTATATTTTTGGGTATAGAAATATAGTAAGTTTCCTTTTCAGTGTTTGTGCTGTGTGTGTGTGTAGTATACGGCAACGGCACCACGCAGTTCCAGGCCACCGCGGTTGCACAGTTGCACGTCTTGGTGCACGATCTCTTGGTCCTTCGTTCGTTCCTTCGGCTTCAGATTTTCGGCCGCCGTGGGGAATCGTCTCGTTGGACTTTCTCCATTCATCTGATTTCCCCGCTGTTCCTCCTTCCCTGCGGGGAACTCAGCGAAGGGAACGTGGGAGTTTAGTTTGACTAAGGTCTCTCTCTCTCTACTCGAGGTCGTTCACCCTTTTACTACTACTACATACTATTACGGTAGCCTCTTTCCCGTTGCGGGTTGAGTTGCTATTCCGTTTATTTGTCTCAATTATTTTCAATGAATCTAATTGTATTTGTTAAATTTTCAGCTTCTGTGGAGAACACTTTCCTTCGGGGTTCAGTCGTTCTTACTATTTGTGAATATTCTTAAATGAATTACATAATTATAATTCTGTTATAATTCTGTTTTTGTTACAGTTCTCCGCCCTCCCCCTTCTCCCGTGAATGTCAGTGGGGGAGGAGGGCGCATACTTGGTTTGTAATTCTTATGTTCCTATTCCCTCGGGGTTTCTCTTTGGAGTTCCTCCCGGGGTAATTTTTGTTAACTAATTATTCATTTTATTTTCCCAGTTACGATCTGGTTTCTTCTTTTGCCTAATGTGCTAACAAAGCAGAGCTGCCCTGTTTGTGCCTTGGGAGTCTGCTGTTGCTGCTGCCTCTCTAGGACATCGTCATGAGCGTGTTCCCTTCTCTTAGAAGTTCTCCCGTGACAACTGTCAGCTCTTTAGTTTATCTTAGAACGCTCAGGAGGTTTGCCTCCAGGGGTAGGTAACTTCCCTTCCGAGGGAGGTTCCCTTCCCAGGTATGTTTTTTTCCCTGCAGGGGGAACCTCTCCTACCTTAATAATTCCTGGATGGATTTTCCTGGTCCTGCTGACAGCCGTGCGCACGCGCCAACTTTATTCACGGGCTCTTCAACCTGATTCCTGCTCACCCTATGATGTCTCTCTCGCGCGCCTGTGTGCTCCCACGCCCCCGCGCTCCCACGCCCGCGCGCTCCCATGCCCGCGTGCTCCCACGCCCGTGTGCTCCCACGCCCGCGTGCTTGCGCGCCCGCACAAGAGTGTTTTCAACGGTCTCTCGTGTGCGACCCCGGGGTTTTTCCCATAGCGCGAGCGCCAGTGTCTCTCACGCGCAACCTCGGGGGTTTTCCCATCACTCTAGCGCCAGTGCGCTCCCTCTACCGAGGTGAGACCTTCTCTCACCGCACCAATGGGAGAAACCCCACCTCGAGCAGGACATTCGTCCCGTGTTAGGGAGAGAAGAGCCTTCAGACTTCTTTGTTGGAGTTACATTTCCCTCCTAGGAAGAAATTGAAGGACTCTAAGAGTTCCCCCAAGTTGAGCATTTTGGGACAGGAGACTTTGCTGCCAGTTCACCAGGAGGAGAGCAGCATGATTCAGAGCACCACTCTGTGGAAGAGCTTACCAGGGGAGTCTCTCTTGAGAGAGACTCTAGCCGGCAGGTGACATTCTCGGCAACAGAGATCCTGAGTCAGGAGAAGGTCACAAAGTGCGCCATACAGGCCACTTCGTGGCTGGATGTCTGGCTAGGGTCTCTGGACATCATTCTGCGACCCGAGGATCTGTCCAAGGAAAGCATCAGGAAAGCCCTGGAGACCTTACTTCTCTCGGGTACACGTTCCATCGAGTTTATGGCCCATATAGTTTCGAACTTGTGGGCAAACTCGATCTTGAAACGACGTAATGCGGTGGCCGAGAGGTTCCACTCGAGGGTCCCAGCCGTGGATACCTGCAAGCTCAGACACTCTTCCATCTTAGGAAAGAGTCTGTTTGAGCACAAGGATGCAGAACAGGCAGCTGAGAGGTGGAGGAAATCGAACCACGATTCTCTTCTCCAAAGGGCTCTCACATATAAGCCCTACAAACCTCCAGCACCTCAACAACCTCGCCAATCCAAGACGACGAAACCGGCAGCAGCAGCAAAGACGAACGTGTCCAAGAAGTAGCCCTTTCCTGTCAAAGACAAAAAGGGCTGAAAGTCCTCCAGGGGAAGCAAGACTCCTAGAGGGAGCGGCCAAGGCCGCAAGCACTATGATTGGCAATCTCCTTGCATGTCCACCAGTGGGGGGATGCCGGCAAGTTGCGCATTCAGGTGGCAGCAACTTGAGTCCAATCCTGGACGATCTCCGTGATTAGTCAGGAATATCGAGTCCCGTTCTTAACGTCTCTTCCTCCCCTGACAGCGAATTCAGTGGCGTTGAGCGCCTTTGCCATTGATCGCTAAAGGGGCTAGCCCTTCGGGCAGAATTCGAGACCATGCTCAAGAAGGATGCTCTCCAGGAGGTCGTCGACGGCTCCCCAGGCTCCTTCAGTCGACCCTTTCCCGTAAAGAAGGCGTTTGGAGGTTGGACACCCCATCATCGGTCTCTCATCTCTGAACAAGTTTATCAAACAAACTCCGTTCAGCATGGAGACAGCAGACACAGTCAGACTTGCACTTGATCTGAAGGACACGTACTTCCAGATCCCAATCCATCCGTCTTCCAGGAAGTACTTAAGGTTCAGCCTAGACAACAAGATCTACCAGTTCAAGGTGCTGTGTTTCGGTCTCCCCATAGCACCCCAGGTATCCACCAGAGTGTTCACCCTGATATCTTCGTGGGCACACAGGATCAGCATCAGTCTCCTCCACTATCTGGACGACTGGCTGATCCTGGCAGACTCGAAGTCGACCTTTCTTCGACACCAAGACAAGCTTCTGGGACTTTGCCAAGATCTAGGGATCATGGTAAATCCCGAGAAGTCTTCTCTGCCTCCATCTCAACGACTGGTATATCTAGGCATGATTTTGGACACCAATCTCCACAAAGCCTTTCCATCAGACGACAGGATAGCAAGGCTGAGGCGGGTCACAGATCCGTTCCTCAGACGAGAAGAGCTTCCAGCCCAATTGTCGTTACGTCTTCTAGGACACCTTTCCTCCTTAGCCCGTCTGGTTCCAAACGGCCGCCTCAGGATGAGATCCCTGCAATGGCGGCTCAAGTCCCGGTGGAATCAAGGCCTCGATTCCCCGGACATTCTGGTTATTATGGGTCCTGCGGAACGGAAGGACCTTCAGTGGTGGGGGACGGGGGGAAACCTTCGAATGGGAGTGGATCTTCTCGTCCTCCTCCCAGATTTGATGCTGTTCTCGGAAGCTTCAAAAAGAAGGGTGGGGTGCCCACTTTCTGAACCACAGGATCTTAGGCCTCTGGTCAGAATCAGAAAAGTGCCTCCACTTAAATCTGCTAGAATGAAGGCCATATATCTTGCTCTTCAACAATTCCAACTGATCCTAGCGGCCCACTCCGTGGTGGTCATGAGCGACAACTCCACGGTAGTGGCTTATATCTATTAGCAGGGAGGTACCTATTCGCAACAGCTATCCCATCTTGCAGTAGAGATACTGATATGGACCGAAGCCCACACGATTCCACTATCGGCTCGCTTCATTCCGGGCAAGAGGAATGTGCTCGCTGACAGTCTGAGCAGAGCATTGCAGATAGTGAGTACCGAGTGGTGTTTGGATTCGCTAGTAGCCAACAAAGTCCTGACTTTGTGGGGTTCCCCGACGGTGGACCTGTTCGCGACAGACTTGAACTTCAAGCTTCCTCTGTACTGTTCCCCAATCCCGGTCCCCAAGGTACTCTGGTAAGATGCCTTCCAACAACGGTTGGTCAACATCAACGTTTATGTCTTCCCACCGTTCGGTCTGATGTGAAGGGTGGTCAACAAGACCAGACTATCGGTCAGCCTGGCAATGACCTTATTAGCTCCGCTATGGCATCACACAGAGTGGTTCCCGGGCCTTCTGCAGCTCCTGACGGAATTCCCGAGAGAACTTCCTCCACGACACTAGCTACTCAAACAACCACACTGCAACATCTTCCACAAAACCGTAGCATCGCATCAGCTTCATGCCTGGAAATTATCCAGCATCTCCTCACAGAGAGAGGCTTTTCGCAACAAGTTGCGGAAAGGATGTCTCAACACCTGCGAAAGTCATTGGCAGGGGTCTACCTGGTGAAGTGGAGAGTCTTCTGTGGTTGTTGTCGTGGAAGGGGTATCTCTCCTCTCGATGCCACTATTCCAGCAATAGCGGAGTTTCTTGTGTACTTGCGGGAAGAAATGCGCCTTTCGGTCTCGGCGGTGAAAGGCTAATGCTCAGCCTTAAGCCTGGCCTTTAGGCTGAAGGGAATGGACATTTCTTCCTCATTGGAACTTTCACTACTCATACGAAACTACGAGCTCACCTGCTCTCAGTCGGAAGTGAGACCTCCTCCATGGAACGTGGTTCGTGTCCTCAGGTCTCTTAAGAGTCCTCTGTTTGAACCATTACGATGTTCCTGCTTGCTCTGGCCTCAGCCAAGCGAATCAGTGAACTTCATGGTCTCTCGCACCATGTCGCCCATTCAAGGGGATGGGGGGAGGTAACATCCGGGTTCGTCCCTGAGTTTGTTGCTAAGACTCAAAATCCTGGAGTTCCGGACCAACGCTTCGATTCCTTCAGGATTTCGAATCTCCGTTTTGTAACAGATGACCTAGACCATCCCCTACTGTGCCCAGTACGGAGTCTGAGGCTCTATCTTAACAGAACAGCTGCAGTTCGTCCTCGAGTGCAAGCCCTGTTTGTGAGCACACGAAGGACGAAGAGGAGGGTCACGAAGTACATCATCTCAGCTTGGACTCGCAGGGTCATCCACCTCTCCCTGAATCCAGACCCTCCTCCGTCACGTCGCCCTAGAGCACACGATGTCAGAGACATCGCTACGTCCCTGACATTCAAGAGAAACCTCTCAGTGACGCAGGTTGGGGTGTGGAAGCGTCAAACGACCTTCACAGGCCGCTACCTGCAGGAGGTGACCCACAGGAGGCTCGTTCTCTATCGGCCCTGTGGTGGCTACACAACAGCTGGTCTAACCTCAGGCTCCTTAATGGACAAGTAGCAGAAGGTTGAGGGCATTGTTACCCGGTTTTAGTCTGCATGAATGAAAAAGTACGCCTGGGCCTTACTCTTTTCTTCATCCTCCCCTCTCTTAGGGAAGGCAGCATCCTGGGTTCTCTGCATAGCTGACCTCAAACCTCTGCAGGTAAACCATGCTTCCTTGTGTTCCTAGTATTAGATAATACTGCCGCGTCCCCCATACCCTGACGAGGTGGTATTGGGAACGTCCTAGCCTAGAGCTCCATCTAAGGACTTCAGGTCGACTTCCTAGGACGTGTCACACTTCATTCCTTTACACACAAGCTTATGTAGGCCGCACGTTCCTTGCGGAGCAAGGAACTTGCGAGGTGCAGGGACTCCTTATCTTGAGTGCTACACACTCGGATTTTGAGTCCCCGGGCAAAGCCAAAGCCAGTAAGGCTGGGACTTACTACCCTACCTAAGGGTTAAGTCACCCAATGTAAATAGCGTGGTTTGTATTTCGGTTACGGAACAAATGACAAATTCGAAGATAATTTGTATTTTTCCTAACCATACAAACCTTAGCTATTTACACATACTTGCCCGCCAGCCCTGTCCCCCCTGAAGTCCTACCTCTAAGCAAAGTGAACCAGTTCACCGGTGTGTGAGGGGGGAGGGGTAGCTAGCTACCCCTCCCCTACCCCCTCACTAACTAGCGAGGGGGTATTTAACCCTCGTTAAAATCTAATGGCTCACCATTTCAGCTACGCCGAAAGTAATACCCAATGTAAATAGCTAAGGTTTGTATGGTTAGGAAAAATACAAATTATCTCCGAATTTGTCATTTTTTGGGGCAACTATTGATTGTTTAGTTTGGTTCTGGTTTAGATGATGTTGAGTGAAATAGAAAGTAAAAGTTGATACTGTCATGATAATCTATTTGCTTTAAAATATACTTTATGTTTTAAGAAGGGTAATGGTATGATTTTCAGTCTCATGGTAAATATGAATTTTAAACATAAAACTTTCCCGCTGGCTATATCAGAATGGCTATAATCCCCCGGCAGAAATTTAAAACTCGTGGCAATCGCAGATATGCTTGGTGTACACTAGCGCCCTCATGGTAGATAGGCCGAACTATTCCAACCAATTCAGACCTTCTCTGCCGCTTTTGCTGGCAAAAACAATTGGAATTCACTTGTGATTAACCTGGATTTTAGCAGTATTTTGGTGATGTACTCCTATTTTCGGGTTCTGGCATCCGCTTATTTTGTTTGTTTGATCTGTGATTACGTGTTAATAACTTAAAAGGTAGGATTAGGAATTTTTCAACCTATTTTAAAACTAACGAAAGCATAATGGCGATATGTAAACATCTCGCCTCATCTATGACGTCACAGCCATATGACGTAAGCTAAAGTCTGACTTGCTTTTTACAAAGAATAAGTGAATATTTTCTTACGGAGTATTAAGTTATAAATAAAGTTATAAATTGAAAGGATTTTGTTATTTTAAGAAAATGTTTGTCCTTTTGATAGGTTTTCTTTGGATAATCTTCGATCTGTTTTCAAAGATTAACTAGCGTTCAGTTTATTTATGCTACGCAGTTTTCAGTCTATCGTTATGATATTACAATTTCTCTTTGTATCGATTTCTATGAATAGTACATTCTTCTTACAAACTCAAGTTTTCAAGTTGTACTAGATAAAAGGAACATGTTAATTTGCAATTAATTGGTCCTTTTAGTATTTTTCTTTAGTCAAAGATTAAAGAAAGTTACGGTTCAGTTAATGTTTATATGACGTTGTATTCTTGACAATCGATATAGCTCACAATTCTGGGTATCGTTGTTTACTTGTTGGTTTTTGGAATACTAAAATTTTTCGTATAATAATTATAGATGTTCCAATTGTTACTGGTGATAATTCGCCTTTTATTGGAACCCCTTAATATAAGGGTAGGTTTTAATATATAGATATATTCTTTTCCTATATCTATTCAGGTAATATGTTAATATCTTATATTTGATATTTTGTTGCATTTATATGGGATTCAGTGACTTTTGCATTCCCATTAAAACCCTTGACAGAATAGTAAGTCTCTATCTAGGGGGGTCATTTTGTTTGAGAGCTTGGGTTTTTAAACAATCATGAAAATATAATTTTTGCCAAAGAGTAAAATGCAAATTTTTAGTGCTAAATTAGTGCAGTGAATTTTATTCAATTCAGTGGAGGGTGCATCTGTTCAGACCTGTCATTATCCTAGCCTTAGACCTCTTTCAAGCTCTCGGACCAGGGAAGAAGTAAAGTCGAGCGGCGAAAGGAAGCGAGAGGCGTAGCCTGGCGTTTACCGTCTTGTAAGACCCGAACAGAAGTCCCCTCGAGCGTTTTCTGTCGATCCCCAGAACGCTCGCCCTCGCTGTAGGTAAGGGAGGTAAAAGTGTTTTCTAACATTAAGCGATGACGCGCATCAGGCGCAAAGCTGAAAACAAAATTAGAAACATTCTTCGTGTGTTACGGTTCATGCAGCGTCAGCGTCAGTCAGATGCGGACGCGGGGCCGCCGCTTCCACCAGACGGGTGTTCGTCTCCCGAAAGTGGGGAGTGCTATGGAAGCGACGAAGAAGCCGGGTTCGTGTTTGAGGATGCTGTACGCGTGTCCCCTAAGATTGATCCTAATTGGTCTTTGCTGTTAGACATGAAACAGCAACTATCTTCGTTTATGTAGTCTTATCAATCTGCCGTTGGCAGTGCGGTTGGGTGTCATGAGTCGGGTTTTGACGCGTTGTCGCACAGGCGACCTGCTAATTCCGGTGATGACGTGTTGCCGCACAGGCGACCTACCAGCCGCAATGTTCAACGGCGGGAGTAGGTGGATGCATCTCGGTCACAGGGCGGAGCGTCAGCGTCAGCGTAAGTGTCAGTCAGATGCTACGTAACCCATGACAATAGAATTTGATGTCTACATGATCATGAACATCTAGTGTTGGAACATTGTTGCACCAGGCGCTATATCAAGAAATAAATCTTAACTAGAAAGATATTATGTTCTCAGACCAAGGCCTGCTGGACTAACTCTTGGTTGGGAGAGCTAGAATTAAAACCTCTAAAGAATTGAGATCAGAATTCAGAATCTTAAGGAGTTGACTCCAAGGAAACAAGAATTCTCTACCTAGGATAGAGACATGTAGGAGGAAGGGAGTGAGTTTCAGAAACTCATGAGAGTTTTTTCTGAAGAGTTTCCCTTTTATTTTGTACCTCGATGGTATCTCTCTTTATTATTTTATTGTTATTACTAGCCAGGCTACAATCCTAGTTGAAAAATCAAAATGCTTTAAGCCAAAGGGCTTCAATAGGGAAAGATGGCTCAGTGAGGAAATAAGAAAATAAATAAATTAGCAATAAATCATTCTCAGAAGAGTAACAGCGCAAAGAGACAGTGCTGAGGGGGCAGTGCAATAACGCGTCCTCAATGCAGCATAACGAACCTAACTGTAGAGGTTGGTGCAGCAGCACCTTCAGCTGCAACAGCAGGAAGTGCATTAGGGCCTTTATGAGAAAAGAGCGAAAGAGTATATCTCTCGCAACGGACAGATCTTTTATGATTTAATGTGATATAGATAAAAATGCAAATGTTCAGTGGCTCGTAAACATAACACAGTGTACTGGAGGATGTGTTCGTTCGTGCCCGTCTTACTCCTAGCCCGACACCTCTTCTATACTTCCTAAGCCCTGGGAGAAGGAATGTCGGAAGGCTAAGGTATATCACGGACCTTGTTCGCTGAACGTATGTTACACCGAGCGATCCTGTCGTTGCATTCCAAGACGTTCACTCTCGTCTATGGAATGACGAAGTAAAGGTGTTTTCTTTGCCTTCGATTGACGAACTATGACGTCACATCCATGAGATGAAATCTCTTAAGCAGAGCGAGATTTGAATGTCTTGAAGCAATTACAGTAGTTCATTATCGCTATGGCATCACGGATCTTTTGACATATTTCTGCATAATAGGAGGCAGTTCTCTGATGAAGCTACGTTTTCCCTTCCTGCTAGACTAGGAAGTTGCTCGTCGTGAACGCACGCAAACAGGACTTACCCTTGTAGCATGCGTGTCGCGATGCTTAGGCTGGAAGCAATCGAGCATGTTTTCTTCCACGAGAGAGGCCGAAGTCAGACAAATTGCATATAAAAGTAACTCTTCCTCTGGAATCTTACACACTTTCCGGGAAGAAAGCGTCCGTCCTCGTCGAATGACGCAAAACTTAGACTTGGTTGACTCCAACCAATACGTTCAAGACCTTTCATGAGTCGTATGTCTCCTGATAACCTATCCCGCAGTAACTGATGTTTGCCGTAGGTTTTTTTTTTTGGAAGAAGGCGACGTTTCAGCACCAAAAATCGCGTAAGACACGTAGTTCATCGAGGGAAAAGGTGCTCAGTTTACTTCTGTTCACGCTTCTTCTCCTCTCCCAGATTGGGGGAATGTCTAGTACTTTCCTCTGGTGACCACCCAACTACTGTTGACGACATCTCGCAGCATTAGGTCCGTTCAGATCGCGCACAAGAGGCGCTGGAAATGTCATAAGGAATTTCCCATGTCGGTCACTTGACTACGATTGATGATCCCTCACAGCGATCGCTCACGCTTGAGTTAGCGCACACGGTGCCCCGCAAGTGTCTGTTATGTCTGAGCTAAAAAGGTCAATTTCATCTCTATTTGACGCTTACGATTCTCGGCCGGAAAAATTTTACCTAAAAGATTCTAAGGACAGCAATAGACCAAGAAAACGGACTTCCGATAGTATCAAACAGCGTAGTTCTCGGATACTCAGCAACACTCCCTCGCAGCGATCAGCTTACGTTGCGGTAAGCGTTAGGGTGGACGCATGTGGCAGTCTGGTTTCTCCCTCTAGTCAGACACAGACGCCAGTCTGGTTTCTACCTCATGGCAGACGCAGACGCCAGTCTGGTCTCTCCCTCATGTAGACGCAGACACCAGTCTGGTCATATGCTGGACTCTGACAGTCAAAATTAATCCTTTCAACAAGTTTTCTCACCTTCGCATTCTGCGGGGCGCGCGACTGCCGCTCATGCGGACGCATGCTACACGTGGACAGCTCACGGTAAACTGATCAATCTGAAATCCCACTGCAACCTAGACGCATGTGTCAGCCTGGACATGATAGAAAAACAGGTGCTTCTTTGCGCCACTGACCGGACACGATACTGTCGCCTCCTTGCGGCACGCTGTAGATTTGCAACAGGCGGGATGCAGACAGCGCGCTGAAACCTCACGGCAAGGTGAACGCATACAGCACGCTGACACCTTATGGCAATGCAAACGCATGCGGCAATCTGGACGCTGGACGCATATAGTCAAGACTTCTTCTCACAGCAGTATAGACAATTTGTTGTCTCTCCTTCGCGTCAAGCTATTGACTTAAAGCATGTTGAACACTCGCTGGTTACACGCGATCAGGTCTAAACCCCACAGAATGAGGTTCACTTTGTTGATGCTCCTTTCCAACGAGCCTAGCTTCAACATCAGTTCCTTGCAAGCGATCTGGACGCGTTTCGGGAGCTGGTATAAATCTTGACTCTCCCTCATGGCATGTTGGACATATGCAGCATGCTGGAACCATACTGGGTTCATGCTGGGCCCATGCTGGATGCATGCTGGACGCATGCGATCGGACCGTTTCCTCACGACAGAATCGCAAACGTCTTATTTTTAACCACCAAGCTTTAGGTCTGGTTGCCTTCAGTCTTTCGGAAAACCCCTAAAGTTCTAAAGAGTTTTTCGAAGGAGGCAACTAAGGCTATCGCTAGTACTAAGGACTTTTAACTCAAGGTTTTGCAGTCCAAATAGGAGGTTTTAGGGAGTGGTGTAGAGCTAAATCAGTTTCTTCATTTAGTACCTCTGTAACACAAATGGCCGATTTCTTCTAAGACCTTAGAAGAATGCACGATTTTTCCTCATCGACCATCAAGGGGTACAGGAGTATGCTGGCAGCTGTCTTCAGACTCAGGAAATTGGATTTATCAAATAAAGACCTTCAAGATCTTCTCAGATCGTTTGAGATGGCTAAGAAGCGTCAGCAAGGTTCACCAGCCTGGAATTTAGAGGTGGTTTTAAAATTCCGCATGAGTGACAGATTCGAGCCTTTACACTCGGCTTCATTTTAAGATCTGACTTTGAAGACTTTTTCTTAGTAAGTCTGGCAACAGCTGAAAGTCTGTGATGTTCACTCTTTTAGCAAGAATATGAGCTTCAGAAGCAGATAAGCCATATGCTCTTTGCTACTTGGATTCTTGGTCATAAACAAACGTCTTTCTCATCCATGGCCTAAATCTTTCGAGATCACTATTCTCTCGGATATGGTGTGTGAAGAGTTGAAGAGAGTTTTTTGTCTGGTTAAAGCGATGAAGTTTTATCTGAACAGGACTAAAGGAGTTAAGAGACAATTCAGAGCCTCTTTGGTGCACAGTCAAGAAGCCTGCGCTACCTATGTCTAGAACGCCCTATCATTTCTTATAGACTTTAATTAGAAAGGCTCACTCACGCTGTGGTGAGGCAGACCTTAAGCTGTCTAAAGAGTAGCTTTTAAACAAAAATGTTCTCTGCAAAGCATCGTGCATACAGCCTTTTGAAGTAGTAAACCTGTATTTGCCTCACATTACTTATACCGTATCCAGACTCTTTATGAGGACTGCTACACTTTTGGACCATTCGTAGCAACGAATGCAGTAGTAGGTGAAGCATCCACCACTACGTTTCCCCCAATCCCTAGTACCCCTGTTCTCCTCTTGGAACTTTTGTATATGCTTTTATGATTGTACGTGAAGAATGGTCGACAATCTTCCGCAATCTTTGATTTAGTGGTAATTTTGTTCCTTGAGAGCACCCGGAACAAGGGTATTAGTTGAGGTCCTGTCAAGTTATAGGTTATTGCACCGTTTGACAGCTCCTAGAGATCTTCAGCCCCTGGGTGGACCGCTGGATCTCGTAAGGATAGCAGACAGAATGAGGCAGAGAACCATTGAAGTCAGCTTCCTTATTAGGTACGAACCTCTTATGTTTGTTATATTTAACTCTTAAGCGAATTTCCAATTATGTTGCTGTTTCTGACCCGTCACCAAGGGTGTCAATCAGCCATTCTTATATAACCAGCGGGTAAGTTTTATGTTTAAAAATTATATTTTCATGATAAAATAAATTTTTGAGCATACTTACCCGTTGGTTATATAACTTATAATCCCACCCTCCTCTCCTCCAGAGACCAAGGGGCATGGAAGGTCTGAATTGGTTGGAATAGTTCGGCCTATCTACCGTGAGGGCGCTAGTGTACACCTGGCACATCTGCAATTGCCACGAGTTTTAAATTTCTGCCGGGGCATCCAGGGACTATAGCCATTCTTATATAACCAGCGGTTAAGTATATTCAAAAATTTATTTTATTATGAAAATATAATTTTACCATAAGATATGGTTGTGTACAGGCTTTTTGTGTTTTTTTATCAATCAATAATAATAGTAACAGCAATGTCATTTCTGAAATTTGATATTGATGTTTGAAAAGGTAATGGTGCCTTATGTGTATTCCAGATTTCTTGTGGACACCTTTCTTGGTTTTTTTGCCTATAGTCAATACCTAACAATTAGAGTCAATGGAATTAAACTTAAATATTTTTATGATTCATTTCCCATATGTTTTCCAATTTTTACAACCTTGTCTTCAGCTCCACAATGTGTTATGCCAATGTTGTCCCCTAAAGAATAGGAATGTAACATTTAAGTTTTACCAAAAATGCTGATTTATACAAGTTTTCACAACAATATGGATTCATCCCTTCATTCGTGTTATGCCTGACCGGATGAAAGTCATGAGTATTTAGACTCCAAGTTAATCAGTGGGCTTATAATCATACAATGATGGTAATTACTAAAAGAACTTAAATGAAAAGAGTTTATGTGAAGGTGAGGCATACATTGCTTAATGAATCATTTCCATCAAATTTCTTTTAGTCATAAATATATCATTCATACCATTGACTAGCTAAGAGTTGATTAGAAATAGTACTCACTTTGTGTACCTGTAGAAAAAAATCATTGTCTAAGTGGACATTAAAAGTTTCATACTCCTTGTCTCCCAGCTCATATTTTGGGCTGTGTTTTGAACGATTAGTTGATAACACATTAATAGGAAGGACTGGGCAATGTCTGAGAGTAGCTAAGAGGATCAATTTATCAATAATTGGTCTAATAATATCATTCAGAAAATAAAAAAAAACATTGCTTTTGAATCTAAATACTAAAACAGTTAGTTTATTGAAATAATTCCAGATTACTAAAGTTTATGAAAAGATTTTGTCTTCCATCTTTTATACTTGGACTCGAGGCTTTACCAGAAAAAAATATAATTATATCTAATTTTTTATTCACGTATATAATTGTGAGATTTTGATCTTATCCACTTCTTGTTACTTCAAAAATAATATCAATGCAATGACAATACTTTTGACCTTATCAAGAATACTTCTCATAAAAACTGTTTTTAAATAATATGGTTGATATGTTAGTACCAATACATGGCTATTCTATAGTTACAGATAATTATACAGGCCAAATTTCGTTTTATTCTTGTTTTCCTTTTTAATCTCTGGTTATGTGCACAGTTCTTCCTTCATTTGGTTTTGTTGAAGAACATCACAGCATGGTAAAGCCTAACGTTCAAAATTATGTGCTATATTTATATCTAATATGTAGTTGAATATGCCAGTTATCCTAATAAATAATCCTAAAAGAGTGACTATGTATCAAATCAATTATCAAAGATCAGGTTATGACATGAAGGTGAAGAACGTTTGGAGTAAATATGTTTTATTTTTCTTCCAGATGCGTTTGTATACCTGCACATCTGAAATACAAAAGCCGAGGCTTGTAAACAAAATACGTTTCATTGTGGTGCCCAATTCCCCTTATAATAATGTAAGATGGAAGCTAAAGGAACGTTGATGGCCCAATATTAAATTAAGCATATCCATATCAAAGCTGATAACATGGATGGAAGCTGTAAGATTCAACTGACATCAGTTTAAAGATAAGTTTAAATTTTCATTCTTTTTTTTCAGAGATTTACAGCTCGGTTAGGTTACAGAGTAGGTAATAAATATCTATGAGAGGTAGCTTGTGTACAGTGTATGACTCAGACTTGACCATATACTACCAGAAAAAAATTCCAGTATTGCAGAGATTCTCTTGAAATGGAGATTGTATTTTTTTTTTTTGTGAGATGGTCAGTTTTTGTCATTATAATACGAAAGTTTTATGTCTATACTATTGGCCCATTGTTTCTCAAAAATTGCATTCTCAAAAAGTTGTTTTTCAGTGATGTAGTAGCTAATGTGAGATTAGACAGTATACATTTTAGGTTTTATGACCATAGAAGGCCATATTTCGTTAATCTGTAATATGGTACTTGTTTAATAATTAACAATTGTAAAACTGCCTTAGAATTCATAACATTTTAGCAAAGAGGAATGATATAGATTATTTATAAGTCAGGTATTTTATTTTCCATTTATCTGAAACTGAAGTTATTCATAATTTGATTTGAACTGGGAGCCCTTGCTTGATGTTTGAGGCGAGTCCACTATCCCCATCACCATATCCTCCTAAACCTATTGATGCTAAGGACCTCGGTTAGATTTCGCCAATCATCTCTATCTCGTGCTTTTAATTCAACACTTCTCCATTCATCATCTCCCACTTCATGCTTCATAGTCCTCAGCCAGGTAGGCCTTGGTCTTCTAACTCTTCTAGTGCCTTGTGGAGCCCAGCTAAACGTTTGGTGAACTAATCTCTCTTGGGGAGTGAGAAGAGCATGCTCAAACTATCTCCATCTACCCCTCATCATGATCTCATCCAGCTGCTTGATTACTATGACAGGCTATATTTGATTGATATTACAATATTCCTTCTAGCACTGAAGTATATCTAATTCTGTCAAGAAACTTGGACTTCCAGGTTCAATAGAAAATAACACAAGCCAGTTATTTCATCAATTTATTCTTAAGTGACTTCTTACTTAAACGTTATAATTTTACCCTACACCAAATGTTAGCAAGTTGTATTGTATAAAATAGGTTTACAGATAAATAGTTTAGTCTCCAGTTAGGGGTTTGAATGTACAAATATATTTAATCTTTAATATATAAATTGATAAGGAAAATTTTCCGTGTTCCATGCCTCCGTCATGCATGGATTTTATTCTTGCATAAAAATATTTAAATCTTCAGGATAGAATGGAGTTCTACTCGAGGCTGTATTCATATAAATGATATGTTATTAAGAGTGACATTGGAGGTACCACACAAAGTGTTAGAAATATGGTTGTAGGATAAATTTTGACTGAGAAATTTTCACTGTTTTTTTTTTTTTTTAATAAGTAGGTAGGCCTATAAAAATTCTCAATCATCACAAGAAGTTTCTACTAGTGAAGCCATCTTCGTAGTCAAATGTAAGAATTTTGATGTAGTCAGTCATCTTTATACTTATTTGTTTTCTTCATAAAAGAAGAAGTTTATATGATATATAAATGGTGTGTTAAGTAGCTACGTTTTTCTCAAATAATCTCAATATCAGGTAATTAAGTGCTTCATAAGACTGATCCCTATAGCTTAAATTAATGACAAAAAGTATAGATTAAGTCTGATTACCAGAACTTTTTCTGTATTTGATTTGAGTATAGAGCATTCGTTTAAGTTGCATGGAATTGTATAATGTAAACACTGCAATGAACAGTGGATTAGATTTTACACGGGCTTTTCCTATTCTGTAGCTCAATGATATTTGATGTTTTTTATAGAGAAAGGTAAATGTTTAAAAAATATCTTTCTAGGTTCATCTACAAATAGTAATTCTTGTACCTATTTGTAAGTATGAGTTTAAGATAAGTTTGTGACTCTCAAAGGTACTGTATTTTAGATTTTAGTAAAACATCCCCATGGAACAAAAAAAACATGAAGGGTTTCTTAGGATAGAGTCATCCTTAATGGTAAAAAAAAATACATTTTTTTTATTAAATCTTTGTTTATTGGTAGATTTGGAGTTTACTTAGTGAATATTTTAAATATTCGTTCATAAGCACGACTAGATTATTACCTGTACAATTACCTAGTAATCTCTGAAAATATCTCTATGACTGAGGAATGACAAACTATTATTATTATTATTATTATTATTATTATTATTATTATTATTATTATTATTATTATTATTATTATTATTATTATTTGCTAAGCTATAACCCTAGTTGGAAAAGTGTCATGCTATAAGCCCAGGGGCCCCAACAGGGAAAATAGCTCAGTGAGGAAAGGAAAAAAGGAAAAAAAAGATATTTTAAGAAGAGCAATAACATTAAAATAAATATTTCCTATATAAACTATAAAAAACTTTAACAAAACAAGAGAGAGAGAGAGAGAGAGAGAGAGAGAGAGAGAGAGAGAGAGAGAGATTAGAAAGAATAGCGTGCCCGAGTGTACCCTCAAGCAAGAGAACTCTAACCCAAAACAGTGGCAGAGTCTATGGTACAGAGGTTATGGCACTACCCAAGACTAGAGAACGCTGGTTTGATTTTGGAGTGTCCTTCTCCTAGAAAATCAGTTATTTTATTCAAAAAGAGAATTCTTTAATAAGAAACTATGAAACACACACATTAATGTTGTGAAAGGGTTAGTGTATCGCCATGATCAGCAAAGCTGTTCTAATCAGGGCCAGCCATACTAGATTGGTTTGCTGTGAGCCATCAGACCAAATCTCCTACCATCACCAATCTGCAGTGGCCAGCGCAGTAATAAAAATGACCAAACCCTAGGCATGACAATGAGATGTTTAGGGCCTTTGTCCTGCAGTTGACTAGAAACGGATGCATATGTTGTTGTTGTTGTATACATAAATACACACATGCGTATATATATATATATATATATATATATATATATATATATATATATATATATATATATATATATATATATATATATATATATATATATATATATGTATATATATATATATATATATATATATATATATATATATATATATATATATATATATGTATGTATGTATGTATGTATGTACTGTATTTATAGATTTTAGTAATTCAGATATCACTGAGTTATAAGAAATAAGTAAAATCTATACGGGTTGTAGGCGAGTTTCTTTTGAGAAAAATTTATAGTGAAAGTGAACAACTATTCTAGATTGATTGATTGATTGATTATGAGTTGTCTGGCATTCTTTGCAGTTCTAGATAAGGGGTCTCTATTCTTACAAATTGAGCTGTTCAAGATAAGGCATCTCTATTCTTACAATTTGAAAATGGCGTAGAGGAGATCTTAATTTGCAAGGGTTTATAATTTTTGAAGTCTGAGAGTTTTTGATACATATATAAAGCTTAACTATAAGCAAATCAGTTGAATATGGGAATATAACATTTTTATACCTTGAAGCTTTTGTGAACAGCACTTTTTAATAGTTCATGATAGTTAATTAAAACAATATTAGGGGATATAATAATTGTTTTATTAATATTAATAGATTAATTACTCAACATATTAACACATCTTGAGTTTTCCATATTGTAAATGTTATTCTTACTTAATTTCTTAAATCGTTGCATATAATTTATAGGCAATTTTATGCATACTAATTTATACATTAATTTACATTTGTTAAAGATATTTTCCATCTATGAACGCTCCTTTTTTAGCAAACTCAGAACCAAATGTTTTGTTTTTATATAAAATCTAATTATTCATCTAGAAAAATATAAAACTTTTAGTGAAATGAAGCCATTGAACACATTTGTGCTTGTTTTTATTGATTTTTCGTGAAAGAACAACTATAAAAAGCAAAGGGATTGTGTTCATTATGATCTCACCTAGTAGCAGTTTTCTATGATATTTCATTACAAGTTTGAGTTCATTAGGTATATTATTTGTCCTGAATTGTAAGAGGATTTAATTCATTTTTTTTTCAGGATAAAGTTGGTCGCTTCCTTGAGATAACAAATGACTGACGATAGATATAATGGTCATGTCCATTACCACAAGAAAACTTCTGATTTACAGTGGAAGTGGAATCTAGGATCTGCGACTTCAAGAAATGAAAAAATCACTCCGTAGTTTTTGGTTTTTAGGAGAATTGATAATTTTAGAAATTCTCATGTAGATCTATTTATAATGAGGCTCTAAGTACCATGATATTACTAAATTAATCTCTTAAAGTTAGCTGTTAAAACCCAACTGCCAAATTAATGTTCTATAAATCCTAAATTCTGTTTGCTGTCTCTTTACTCTTAACTCTAGTAAGCGCTACTGTCAGTTTTTTACTTGAAAATTTCTAAAAATAACAAAACGTAAAATTAGTTTATGCTTTATTGGAAACTTTAAATATTACTGAATCATAATTTCCAAAAATCTGATTAGCATATGTCTATTGCCTTCTTGTGTCATACTGAATTTACTAGAAGCATCAATATCAAATCGTAATCCCAGTTGTCAGTTATGAAGAATTTTTATTTTTCTATTTTTTTTATTTATGCAAGGCATAAGAATCTTCGTAAAGCCTGGTTTTTCAGGACTATAGAAAAAGTTTTATATAATATTTAGTTATATGCCAGTTTAATCTAAATTGATTTGGCCACACTGCTTGTATGTTTGTCATTCTTCTATGCACATTTTGGATAACGTTTATATAATACCTGAATTTGTACCTGCAGATAATTAATGTGAGATAACGTTTTTGTGGTTCCTGAATCTGTACTTGCGAATAATCAATAGCGATAATTTCTATGTAGCATTTGAAGAGACACAATCATTATAATCATAGCTCTATCCTAAATAAGAAAACAAATTACCTAAAAAATTTTATACTAACATTAAATAGTTTTTTTTTTTTTTTTTTTTTTTTTTTTTTTTTTTTTTTTTTTTTTTTTTTTTTTACATTCAAGCATTATGGCATCTTTAGATATCTATTATAACGAAAATGATGTAGAAAACATTTAATCGGGTTATATGGTATAATGTATGTTTTAAGTGATATATTTCCCTAAGTTAAGATATTTTTCCTTAACTTTACTTTTTACATTCTTGTGATCTAAATTTCAACCGATCAACAGTTTCAAAGTCAAAGGGGAGTTTCTATCGGGCAATGATTTTTTATACTGTGATTTCTATTCTTCATTGTATTTCTATAATACCGCGCTCTTGGTGGTAGTATGTTGGTTTCCTGGGCTATTTACCCTAAGGGTACCCGTATATAAATGCTCTTCTTCTTTAGAATTCTTTTTATTGGTTGTAAACATGTTATAGAAAATTATATAAATGTTATGATCTTCCCAAATCTGTTCAACATATTTTCATACTTAGGTTTGCAAAGTTTTACAAGGTTTTTCTAAGTTTCAGGATTATGCCCGACTTATGGAAAGTTTTTAGACCACTCTATCTGATAGTTTTGAAATTGTTCAGTTTGATTTTGAGGGATTTTAAATTTTTCTTTGAGTTTTTTTATTGTGAGAGGTTGTTATAGTCTCATTTACAAAGAATTCTGATGGCCTGTGTGTTTTTCCTTGGGCTGTATGAGTTACCTTTAGACATTTATTGTTTATGAACAATCCATGTTTACAGATATTTACAAATTATTCTGGTTTAAAGATATATCTTTAGGTCACTTCAGTGTATAAGGGCTATCAATAGTGTCGATTTTTTGGGGGCACTTTTTATTTGAAAAGTATCTTGCAAAGATCCCCTTGCATTATGGATTTTTCTCTAGGCAAAGATTGCTTTTTGCGTAATGCTTTGACTTGGAAATCTTTCAAAATTATACTCCTTAGTTACGATTTCCTCAAAACTTCTTTCATAGCACTCCTTGGTGTGTGGATTTATTGCAGAAATTCTTTACCCACGAATTCTAGAGAAATTCAGACTACACAGCTGAAACTTGAGGTGGATTATGATGATGGCACCGAACTTCTGGCATCTAATGGATATGAGTTGTTAGCTGAGGACCTCATTGAGCTGGAAAGCCAGATGATTGCAGAAGAGGATGACACCCAGAACCCAAGGAATTTACAGCCAAGGCCTTGGCAGAAGGTTTTACCCTGCTAGAGGGAGCAATGACAAAGTTTGAGGAACAGGAACCCAGCTTTATATGTTTTTGTGAGTTATTTGAGGTTCTCAATCTATTAAGTAATCTGGTTATGCTTTATCTATATGTTATTCGAAGTGTTTCTTGGTTCAGTAATTTATCTGTGTACATATTTCATTTACCAGTTTTGAGTATTCCTTCCTTTCCAGATTTTCTTTTTGTAGCACATAATGGTTTATTAAGGACACTACTTTGTGTATGGAGTTATTTTGACCTTGTTCCTTGGTCCATTCAGTTATTCATGACACCACTTTCGCTCTGAGGTTATTAGGGCCTTTTTCCTTGGTTCATTCTGTTATTCATGGCACCACTTTGTCTATGGAGTTATTTGGGCCTTGTTCCTTGGTCCATTCAGTTATTAATGACACCCCTTTTTCTATGGAGTTATTTTGGCCTTGTTCTCTGGTCAGTCAGTTAATCATGACACCACTTTGTCTATAGTGTTATTTTTCAATATTAATCTTACCCGATGATCATGTAGCTGCAACTCTGTTGCCCGACAGAAAAAACCTACGGTCGGGATACGCCAGCGATCGCTATACAGGTGGGGGTGTACAACAACAGCGCCATCTGTCGTGTAGGTACTCAGGTACTTCTTGTCAACAAGAACCAATTTTTCCTCTGTCGTGCCACCGGCAAGACCTACTTGATACGCTGTTGTTTCTGGAGTTGATTTCACGCTTTTTGGTGATGTATTCTCTCTAGATATTAGCTTTCGCTGTACAGGAGTTATTATCATTACCTTATCAAGCTTTTTTGATTAGATTTGGATTATTTGTTGACGACTTGGATAGATTTTGGATTCCCCCCTTTGGCTAATTTAAGATGTCTGACCATACTCAAGTCCCCAAGTACAGGCAGTGTAGCGCTAGGGACTGTTCTAGGCGTCTTCCGAAGGCCTCTATAGATCCTCACACCGTTTGTTCCAATTGTAGGGGTAAATCCTGTCAATTGGAAGATCGATGTGAGGAATGCGCTGGGCTTTCGGAATTCGATTTTAATGAATTCCTTAAGAATGCACGTAGGCTAGAGAAGGATAGGATCAGGAGGAGTTCGTCTCGCTCTTTTGATTTTTCCTCTCCCTATGCCCCTCAACCTATTCCTTCCCCTGTAGTGGTGACTCCCGACCCTTCTACTAGCTCTCAGCAACCCTCGATGGCGGACATGATACGTGCCATTCAGGCTCTTGGTGACAGAGTGGAGTCATTAGCTAATGACCGCAATCAACTCTTGGCCGATGTCAAAGAGTTGAAGGAGAAAAGTGCAGTGGGAAGTGTAGTGAGTGCAAGTGCGGTGAAAAGTGTCAGTGTCAGTGTTACGCATGAGGGTGAATCTGTTCGTGCCAGTCGTCCTCCCAGTCCGGGACCTCCTGCAAGCTCCCAAGCCCAGGGGAGAAGCAATGTCGAAGTACCAAAGGGTTCGACAGGCCTTGATCAGCGTACAGATGTACCCTCAGTGGTTGCGGACGTATCTTGCAGAGATCGTCACATCCACAAACAGACGAGTGAGCCCATTCATTCCTCGTCTGTGGAAGAAGTTTCTCGGCAGAAACGCTGGACCAAGGTCTCACGACCTCTCAAGCGCAAGGTCCCTTCCGAGCGAGTCCAATGGCCCAGGTGTAGCCACTGGGTCAGTTCGGACTCGCCGCAGTCTTCCGAAGACTGCACACCTCCCAAGAGAGGTAGAGTGGTTCCGCAGCAGGCAATCACTCCGTCTGTTGCCGCACCATCCGCTGTAGACCCTAAGTGGTCTATGCTGCAGTCTATACAGACTCAGCTAGCTTCATTCATGCAGGAGTATCGTGCTGAGAAGGTTGACACTGCACCTGTTAACCTACAACCTGCCACGGTTGTGCGCTCAGCAGACACTGCGGCTGCCTGCTCCCACACTCCGGCTGTGAGAGCTCCACCACCGATGCGCAGTTGACCCTGCCAGACGCATGTTGACGTTAGCCGACGTGCGGCTCCCTCCGTTGACATGCGTGAGCTACCGCATCAGCAGTGGGAAGGTGCTGTCAAGCTGCCGTGTTTTGACGCAATGCAGCAGTCTCCGCAACCCACGGCAGTCCCCACCACGCACCATCACTCCGCTTTTGTTGTTGCCAGCTCTCAGACTGACCAGCAGCGGCATGATGTTGGATCCAGTGCAGCTACGCATGCACCCGTGCTGCCGGATTCAGCCGTTCAGCTTTCTTCTCCTCCTTTGCCGCTTCCTCCTCAGCATTCGGATGAAGGAGTCTCTGATGACGACGAAGCTGCGCATTTGGACGATCAACACTCCGACATAGAGGAACCCAAGACTACGCCTCCCTCCTTAGACTTTAGGAAAGTCCTTGCCCTGTTTAAGGAGTTGTATCCGGACCAGTTTGTGTCTGCAACCCCGCGCTCACCTCCCTCTGAGTTCGCTTTAGGCATGCAGTCAGCAGCTCCTGCCTTTACGAAGCTCGTACTCGCACGCTCATCCAAGAGAGCTTTAAGGGTACTGGGAGAGTGGTTGCAGTCCAAGAAGCAACTTGGGAAGACATCCTTCATCTTTCCACCGAGCAAGCTTGCTTCCAAATCTAGCGTCTGGTATGCCACGGGAGAAGATCCCGGCTTGGGAGTTCCTGCCTCTGCCCAGGGCGACTTCTCAAGTCTGGTAGACTCTCCCCGCAGGCTGGCTATGAGACGCTCCAAGATTTGCTGGACCTTTTCGGACATGGACCATCTTTTGAAGGGAGTTTTTCGTGCATTTGAGATCTTCAACTTCCTGGACTGGTGTTTGGGAGCGTTAAGCAGAAAGACCTCCCCTTCGGATAAGGACTCTGCCATGCTCATCATGTCATGCATGGACAAAGCCATTCGGGATGGGTCTGGCGAGCTTGCGGCTTCGTACGTGTCTGGAGTTCTTAAGAAGCGAGATCACCTTTGCTCCTTCTTGTCTGCGGGGATCACACCATGTCAGAAGTCGGAGTTGATGTTTGCTCCGCTTTCCAAGTGTCTCTTTCCGGAAGAGCTGATCAAGGGGATTGCTGCCTCGTTGATCCAGAAGGATACCCATGACTTGGTGGCGTCATCCGCACGTAAAGTCACAGCTTTACCTTCCGTGCCTAGACCTAGGATGGACACACCAGCGTCTAGGTTCATTCCGCCCTTTCGTGGCAGAACCTCCAGCAGAGGAGGTACCCGTGCCGACAGTCAACGTGGCAAAAAGAAGAAGGGTTCCAAGTCCTCAAAAGGCAGAGTCTGACTGCCAACCTCTCCAGACAGCAGTGGGAGCCAGGCTCAAGAACTACTGGCAGGCCTGGGAGAACAGGGGTGCAGACGCACAGTCTGTGAAGTTGCTCAGAGAGGGGTACAGGATTCCATTCTTGTGCAAGCCCCCTCTAGCAACTACTCCCATCGACCTCTCTCCCAGGTACAGAGAGGAGGACAAGAGGCTAGCTTTACTGCAAGAGGTGTCTCTCTTGCTACAAAAGGGAGCGGTAGTCATAGTCCGGGACCATCAATCCCCGGGCTTCTACAACCGTCTCTTCTTAGTAGCGAAGAAGACAGGAGGGTGGAGACCGGTGCTGGACGTCAGTGCTCTCAATGCTTTTGTCACCAAGCAGACGTTCACCATGGAGACGACGAAGTCGGTGCTTGCATCGGTCAGGAAGGAAGACTGGATGGTCTCGTTGGACCTAAAGGACGCGTACTTTCACGTCCCCGTCCATCCAGACTCCCAACCTTTCCTAAGGTTCGTCTTTGGAAAGGTCGTTTACCAGTCCCAAGCCCTGTGCTTTGGCCTAAGCACGGCACCTCTAGTGTTTACCAAACTGATGAGGAATATTGCCAAATTCCTGCATTTGGCAGACATCAGAGCCTCCCTCTATTTGGACGACTGGCTTTTAAGAGCTCCGTCAAGTCGTCGCTGTCTGGAGAATCTCAAATGGACTATGGATCTGACCAAGGAATTGGGTCTCCTGGTCAATATAGAAAAGTCCCAACTCGTCCCATCCCAAACTATAGTCTATCTAGGTATGGAGATTCAGAGTCGAGCTTTTCGGGCTTTTCCGTCGGCCCCCAGAATCAGTCAAGCCCAAGAATGCATCTAGAGCATGCTGAAAAGGAATCGATGTTCAGTCAGACAGTGGATGAGTCTAACAGGGACGCTTTCATCGCTGGCCCAGTTCATCGCGTTAGGGAGACTCCGACCCCTTCAGTATCATCTAGCTGCTCACTGGAGAAAGGACATGACGCTAGAAGCGGTCTCAGTTCCTATATCCGAAGAGATGAAGTCTGCACTGACTTGGTGGAAGAACAGCATTCTTCTCAAGGAAGGTCTACCACTGGCTGTTCAGACCCCCGACCACCTTCTCTTCTTGGACGCATCGGACACGGGCTGGGGTGCGACACTGGACGGACGGGAATGCTCGGGCACGTGGAATCCGGATCAAAGAGCACTTCACATCAACTGCAAGGAGCTACTGGCAGTTCATCTGGCCTTGAGAAGCTTCAAGTCCCTCCTTCTAGGCAAGGTGGTGGAGGTGAACTCCGACAACACTACAGCCTTGGCGTACATCTCCAAGCAAGGAGGGACTCATTCGAGGAAGTTGTTCGAGATCGCAAGGGACCTCCTCACCTGGTCAAGAGATCGAAAGATATCGCTTGTAACGAGGTTCATTCAAGGCGACATGAATGTCATGGCAGACCGCCTCAGCCGGAAGGGTCAGGTCATCCCTACAGAGTGGACCCTTCACAAGAATGTTTGCAGCAGACTATGGGCCCTGTGGGGTCAGCCCACCATAGATCTGTTCGCTACCTCGATGACCAAGAGGCTCCCAACTTATTGCTCACCGATTCCGGACCCAGCAGCAGTTCACGTAGATGCCTTTCTTCTGGATTGGTCCCATCTAGACCTGTATGCGTTCCCCCCGTTCAAGATTGTCAACAAGGTACTGCAGAAGTTCGCCTCTCACGAAGGGACACGGTTGACGTTGGTTGCTCCCCTCTGGCCCGCGAGAGAATGGTTCACCGAGGTACTGCAATGGCTAGTAGACGTTCCCAGGACTCTTCCTCTAAGAGTGGACCTTCTGCGTCAGCCGCACGTAAAGAAGGTACACCCAAGCCTCCACGCTCTTCGTCTGACTGCCTTCAGACTATCGAAAGACTCTCAAGAGCTAGAGGCTTTTCGAAGGAGGCAGCCAGAGCGATTGCCAGAGCAAGGAGGACATCCACTCTCAAGGTCTACCAGTCAAAATGGGAAGTCTTCCGAAGCTGGTGCAAGGCGAATTCAGTTTCCTCAACCAGTACCTCTGTAACGCAGATAGCTGACTTCCTTTTACACCTAAGGAATGTAAGATCCCTATCAGCTCCTACGATCAAAGGTTACAGAAGCATGTTGGCAGCAGTCTTCCGCCACAGAGGCTTAGATCTTTCCACCAACAAAGATCTACTGGACCTCCTTAAGTCTTTTGAGACCTCAAAGGAGCGTCGGTTAGCCACACCAGGTTGGAACTTAGACGTGGTTTTAAGGTTCCTGATGTCAGCAAGGTTCGAACCGCTTCAATCAGCCTCTTTTAAAGATCTCACTTTGAAGACTCTTTTCCTCGTTTGCTTAGCAACAGCTAAAAGAGTCAGTGAGATACACGCCTTCAGCAGGAACATAGGTTTTACATCTGAAACGGCTACATGTTCCTTACAGCTTGGTTTTTTAGCTAAAAACGAGCTCCCTTCTCGTCCTTGGCCCAAATCGTTCGAGATTCCAAGCCTGTCCAGTTTGGTTGGAAACGAACAAGAGAGAGTACTATGCCCAGTAAGAGCTCTTAAGTACTATTTAAGACGTACAAAGCCATTACGAGGACAATCAGAAGCTTTATGGTGTTCCATTAAGAAACCTTCTTTACCGATGTCAAAGAACGCAGTTTCTTATTACATCAGACTTTTGATTAGAGAAGCTCATTCTCATCTGAATGAGGAAGACCATGCTTTGCTGAAGGTAAGGACACATGAAGTTAGAGCTGTCGCTACTTCAGTGGCCTTCAAACAGAACCGTTCTCTGCAGAGTGTAATGGGTGCAACCTATTGGAGAAGCAAGTCAGTGTTCGCATCATTTTACCTTAAAGATGTCCAGTCTCTTTACGAGAACTGCTACACCCTGGGACCATTCGTAGCAGCGAGTGCAGTAGTAGGTGAGGGCTCAACCACTACATTCCCATAATCCCATAACCTTTTTTAATCTTTCTCTTGAAATGCTTTTTATTGTTGTTTTTGGGTTGTACGGAAGGCTAAGAAGCCTTTCGCATCCTGGTTGATTTGGCGGGTGGTCAAATTCTTTCTTGAGAAGCGCCTAGATTAGAGGTTGTGATGAGGTCCTTTAGTATGGGTTGCAGCCCTTCATACTTCAGCACCTAGGAGTCGCTCAGCATCCTAAGAGGATCGCGAGGCTCAGTAAGGAAGACGTACTTAAAAAGGCAGAGTAATGGTTCAAGTCGACTTCCTTACCAGGTACTTATTTATTTTATGTTTGTTATTTTCAATAACTGCTAAAATGAAATACGGGATACTTAGCTTCTAATGTTAACATGTATGCTGGTCTCCACCCACCCCCCTGGGTGTGAATCAGCTACATGATCATCGGGTAAGATTAATATTGAAAAATGTTATTTTCCTTAGTAAAATAAATTTTTGAATATACTTACCCGATGATCATGAATTTAAGGACCCTCCCTTCCTCCCCATAGAGACCCAGTGGACCGAGGAGAAAATTTGTTCTTGTTGACAAGAAGTACCTGAGTACCTACTCGACAGATGGCGCTGTTGTTGTACACCCCCACCTGTATAGCGATCGCTGGCGTATCCCGACCGTAGGTTTTTTCTGTCGGGCAACAGAGTTGCAGCTACATGATCATCGGGTAAGTATATTCAAAAATTTATTTTACTAAGGAAAATAACATTTTTCAATATTAAACTTACCCGATGATCATATAGCTGTCAGCTCTGCTGCCCGACAGAAAAAACCTACGGGCGGAATACGCCAGCGATCGCTATACAGGTGGGGGTGTACATCAACAGCGCCATCTGTCAAGTAGGTACTCAAGTACTCGATGTCAACATAGAACCAATTTTCTCTCTGTCGTGCCACTGGCAAGACCTACTAAATACGCCGTCCCTAACTGGTTTTGTTTTCACAACGATTTGGTGAAGTACACTATTCCAGTTTTGAGCTTTCGCTATGCAGGGGTTTTATCTTCATTTCAAAACTTGAACTCGTTTTGGATAGATTTAATTATGGTGACGAAGAGAGTATGGACTCTCTTTCACTTTTAAATGGCCGACCCTTCCCTTAGACGGAAGTGTGTTTAGGTTTTTGGTAATTCTGCTTAACACGTTATAGATCTATTTATTTTATATCTCTCCGCCTTTATAGGCCTCTTCGATTAACTTTCCATTTATTATAAACTTATAAAAAATAAATTTTTATGTTTGTTTATATGCGACCTTTCCTAATAGTAGGCGGTCCTAACTTGGAACCGAAGTTAATTAACATTGAGCCCGTTATATCGTATTTAACCTTTAAAGAATTTAATACTTTTTTAATTTTAATGTTTTATGAAAGAATTTCTTTGATAGTCTCGTACTGTTTTCAAAGATGAACTAACGTTTAGTTTTTTAGTCTACGCAGTTGTTGACGTTCAGAACGTTCAACATGCGCTCTATCGTTACGATAGAGAGAGAGTGTTTCACGGTTTCACTTTGCAGTAAGAGTAAACCGATTCTAGCGTTTCGTTCATTCTTTCTTAGATTAAATGGTTTAAATTCTAAATTAAAGGAACTTTTTATTTGGAAAACCTTTCAGTTTTTTCCTTTAGCAAATAACATGTTTTAACGATATATAATTGGGCTCTTCTCTCAGGTGCGAAATCAAGAGAGAAGAGAGAGAGAGATAGAGACGGAGGGAGAGAGAGGAGAATAAACGTTTCGTTCAAGCGGGTAACGTTGTTCTCGTTTTTTACTCTCCTCCCTAGTCGCTGTAGGGGAAGAAAGTAAAACGTTTCTAGGGTTTTATTCTTGTTCCCAGGCTTTGTACGGTGAGAGATTGTAAACGTAGTTTATTTGATCTAGTGTTTAGTCTCTTTTCCAGCCACTGAATTCTTTATCTTTATTTATGTTTTTCTGTTGCATTGTAAGACTGTTTTCGCAATTACTACCTTTTAATGAAGGATAGGATTGCGTGTTTCAGGTAGAAATCAGTTAAAGTTTCGATTTCAGTGAAATAAGTGCAAAACAGAAAATCAAAAGTGATAAAGTGATATGCGCAAAGTGTTACAGTGTTGCGTCCGAGGGTTCGTCTGTTCGTGCCAGTCGTTCACCTAGTCCGGGACCTCTTACAAGCTCCCAAGCCCAGGGGAGAAGTAATGTCGAACGACTTATGGGTTCCACAGGCCTTGATCAACGAACAGACGTTTTTCCCTCCGTGGTTTCGGGCGTATCTACCCAAGATCGCCCGTACCCACACAAAGACGAGAGAGCCCATTTATTCCTCGTCTGCGGAAGAGGTTTCTCGTAAGAAACCATGGACCACATCTTGCAGCTTTTTAAGTGCAAGTCGGTCCCTTCCGCGCAAGTCCAACGGCCTAGGTGTAGCCACTGGGTCAGTTCGGACTCGCTGCAGTCATCCGACGACTGCACACCTCCCAAGAGAGGCAAGGTGGTACCGCAACAGGCAGTAACTCCGTCTGTTGCCGCACCAGCTGTTTTAGACCTTCAGTCACAACGGACAGTAGCTCCGTCTGTTGCCGTTTTTGTAGACCCTAAGTGGTCTTTACTGCAGTCTATGCAGACTCAGTTAGCTGCGGTTATACAGGAGTTTCGTGCGGAGAAGGTTGACACTGCTCCCGTTAGCCTACAACCTGCCACGGTTGTGCGCCCAGCTCACACTGAGGCTGCCTGCTCCCACACTCCGGCTGCGGAGAGCTCCACCTCCGATGCGCAATCGACCCTGCCAGACACATGTTGACGTTAGCCGACGTGCGGCACCCTCCGTTAACATGCGTGAGCTACCGCATCAGCAGTGGGAAGGTGGAGTCAAGCTGCCGTGTTTTGACGCGATGCGTTAGTTTCCGCAACCCACGGCAGTCCCCACCACGCACCACCACTCCGCTTTGGTTGTTGCCTGCTCCCACACTCCGACTGCGGAGAAGGTTGACGATGCACCCGTTTGCCTACAACCTGCCACGGTTGTGCGCCCAGCATGGCTGCCTGCTCCCACACTCTTGTTGTGAGAGCTCCTCCACCCATGCGCAGACGACCCTGCCAGACGCATGCTGACTCCCACAGACACACGGAGCTCTCCGTTGCCGTGCGTGAGCTACCACAAGCTGCCGTGTTTTGACACGGTGTGTCAGCCTCCGCAACCCACTGTGGTTACCGCCACTCGCCCGCAGCAGACTAGTCAGTCAGGAGTTGAGACTTCCCCACACAGCTTTGGTTGTTGCCAGCTCACAGACTGTCAAGCAGTTACATGACGTTGCCTTCTGGTCTGCTACTAATGCACCAGTGCTGTATGTCCTCACGCCCTGTTGTGGTTGACAGTTCAGTTTTTGACAGTTCACAGACTATCAAGCAGTTACATAACGTTGCCTTCTGATCTGCTGCTTATGCACCAGTGAGAACCTCACTGAGATAACCTAGCTTTTCTCGGACATGGTTCCTGTAGATGAGAAAGTGCTGTTCTCCCTCCTACTGATATTCCTTTGAGGACTCTGTCATTTGGAGAGGAGCCTTAAGCTGCTTAGCCTCCTATGGACTTTAATTAAAGCATAACAAGGCTTCCAGGGATGGTAAATGGTTCCGCTTCAGTCGCTAACCCCGTCTGTTGCCACACCTGCTCCCATAGACCCTAATGGGCTTTGTTGCAAGACATGTAGTCCAAGCTTGTGTCCTTGATAGAGGATTTTTTACGGAGAAGAACCTTCTGGCCAACAACTTTCCTACCGGTTGGTTGTGCGCCCTGTTGACGCTGAGGTATCCTACTCGCGTCCGCCAGTTGAGGTGGTTCCTCCACCGATGCGACCCAGTGTGGGTTGCCAGTCGCACGTTGACGTTAAGCGACTCTCGGAGGTGGTTGTGGACGTTCAGTGTGTCACTAGGAAGACGTTCAACAACCAGCAGAGGTGAATTGTTGTGACGCAGTGCGGCAACCTCAGCAACCCGGTAGGGGGTTGACTGCACAACCCAGACAGTCTAGACAGTTTCGGGTTGACGCTGTACTTCCTCGCGTCCCCATGGTTGACAGTTCACAGACTGTGCAGCAGTACCATGATAATGTGTCCGGCTCCGTCACGCATCCACCAGTGCGACCGGATTCAGCAAGTCAGACGTTGCCCACTCCGTTGCCGTTTCCTCATCAGTTTCGGATGAGGAACCCTCTGATGAGGACATTGCTGAACAAGACGATCAACCCCCAGCCCTGCTATCCATCCAGAAGATGCTGAAGAAGGAACGCTGCCCTGTCAGGCTGTGGATGAGTCTGGTTAGGACACTGTCATCCGTGGTTCATTTTGTGTCACTTGGAAGACTACACCTCCGTCCTCTTCTGTATCATCTAGCTTTTCACTGGAAAAGGACAAGACGCTAGAAGCGGTCTCGATCCCGGTTTCCGGAAAGATAAAGTCTGGTCTGACTTGGTGAAAGGACTTTATCAACCTTTGAAAGGGTCTTCCCCTGACTGTTCAGACTCCCAACCACGTTCTCTTCTCGGACGCATCGGACGTAGGCTGGGGTGCGACATTAGGTGGTAGGGAATGCTCGGGATTATGGAACTCGAGTCAAAGGACAATGCATTTCAACTGCAAGAAGCTACTGGCAGTACGTCTGACCTGGAAAAGCTTCAGGTCTCTCCTTCAAGGCAAAGTGGTGGAGGTGAACACGGACAACACCCTGCTTTGACGTACATCTCCAAGCAAGGAGGGACCTACTCTCTGACATGGTACGAGTTCGCAAGAGACCTCCTCACCTGTTCAACAGGTCTAGACTTTTCACTAGTAACGAGGTTCATCCAAGGCAACTTGAATGTCATAGCAGATTGTCTCAGTAGGAAGGGACAAATAATTCCAACAGATTGGACCCTCCACAAGGATGTATGCAAGAGACTTTGGGCCACCTGGGGCCAGCCAACCATAGATCTCTTTGCAACCTCGAGGACCAAGAGGCTCCCAATACTTTGCTCAACTATCCCGGACCCAGCAGTAGTTCATATAGATGCCTTTCTACTAGATTGGTCACATCTAGATCTATATGCATTCCCTCCGTTCTAGATTGTCAACAAGGTACTGCAGAAGTTCGCCTCTCACGAAGGGACAAAGTTGACGCTAGTTGCTTCCCTCTGGCCCGCGAGAGAATAACTCACCGAGGTACTTCGATGGCTAGTAGACGTTCCCAGAACACTTCCCCTAAGGGTGGACCTGCTACGTCTGCCACGCGTAAAGAAGGTACTCCAAGGCCTCCACGCTCTTCGTCTGACTGCCTTCAGACTATCGAAAGACTCTCGAGAACTAGAGGTTTTTCGAAGGAGGCAACCAGAGCGATTGCTTGAGCAAGGAGAACAGCCACCCTTAGAGTCTACCAATCGAAGTGGGAAATCTTCCGAAACTGGTGCAAGTCAGTATCCGTATCCTCAACCAGTACCTCTGTAACTCAAATAGCTGACTTCCTCTTATATCTGAGGAAAGAACGATCTCTTTCAGCTCCCACTTTCAAGGGTTACAGAAGCATGTTGGCATCAGTCTTCCGTCACAGAGGCTTAGATCTTTCCAACAATAAAGATCTACAGGACCTCCTTAAGTCTTTTGAGACCACGAAGGAGCGTCGTTTGGTTACACCTGGTTGGAATTTAGACGTGGTTCTAAGATTCCTTATGTCAGACAGGTTCGAACCGCTTCAATCAGACTCCCTGAAAGATCTCACCTTTAAGACTCTTTTCCTTATATGCTTAACCACAGCTAAAAGAGTCAGTGAGATTCATGCCTTCAGCAAGAACATCGGATTCTCATCCGAAACGGCTACATGTTCTACAACTTGGTTTTCTAGCCAAACACGAGCTGCCTTCTCGGCCTTGACCAATATCGTTCGATATTCCAAACTTATCGTATGGTTGGAAATGAACTAGAAAGAGTATTATGTCCTGTAAGAGCTCTTAAGTTCTATTTTAAAAACCTTTACGAGGCCCGTCTGAAGCTTTATGGTGTTCAGTTAAGAATCCATCTTTGCCTATGTCAGAGAATTCTTAACCTATTTTATCAGACTGTTAATATGAGAAGCTCATTCCCTTCTGAATGAGGAAGACCAATCTTGGCTGAAGGTAAGGACACACGAAGTTAGAGCTGTCGCAACTTCCGTGGCCTTTAAACAAAATAGATCTCTGCAAAGTATATTCGACGCAACCTATTGGAAAAGCAAATCAGTGTTCGCGTCTTTTATCTTAAGAATGTCCAGTCTCTTTACGAGAACTGCTACACTCTGGGACCATTCGTAGCAACGAGTGCAGTAGTGGTGGGGGCTCCACCACTACAATTCCCTAATTCCAGAACCTTTTTAATCTTTCTCTTGAAATATTTTTGGGTTGTCCGGAAGGCTAAGAAGCCTTTCGCATCCTACTTGATTTGGCGGGTGGTCAAAGTCATTTCTTGAGAAGCGCCTAGATTAGAGGTTTTGATGAGGACCTTTAGTATGGGTTGCAACCCTTCATACTTCAGCTCCTAGGAGTCGCTCAGCATCCTATGAGGATCGCGAGGCTCAGTAAGGAAGACGTACTTAAAAAGGCAGAGTAATTGTTCAAGTCGTCTTCCTTACCAGGTACTTATTTATTTTATGCTTGTTATTTTGAATAACTGCTAAAATGAAATACGGAATACTTAGCTCATAATAATGTCAACATGTAATGCTGGTCTCTACCCACCCCCCTGGGTGTGAATCAGCTATATGATCATCGGGTAAGTTTAATATTGAAAAATGTTATTTTCCTTAGTAAAATAAATTTTTGAATATACTTACCCGATGATCATAAATTAAAGGACCCACCCTTCCTCCCCAATAGAGACCCAGTGGACAGAGGAGAAAATTGGTTCTATGTTGACATCGAGTACTTGAGTACCTACTTGACAGATGGCGCTGTTGATGTACACCCCCACCTGTATAGCGATCGCTGGCGTATTCCGCCCGTAGGTTTTTTTCTGTCGGGCAGCAGAGCTGACAGCTATATGATCATCGGGTAAGTATATTCAAAAATTTATTTTACTAAGGAAAATAACATTTTGGCCTTGTTCCTTGGTCCATTCAGATATTCGTGACACCACTTTGTCTATGGAGTTATTTGAAGCTTGTTCCTTGTATCATTCAGTTATTCATGGCCCCAAATTTGTCTATGGAGCTATTTGGTATTTATTCCTTGTTCTATTCAGTCATTCATGACTCTTCTTGGTCATGGAAGTTATCCTGGACACTCGTTTTTTAGTATAATTTAAAACACGCATAGGAACTAATTTGATTATGAAGCTATCAGGGGCATTTTTTAGTCTTTAAGTTATTTGGAGCCCTGTATTGCCTATGTAGAGCAATCCTTAGTATAAGGAGTTATCTTCTACACACCTTGGTCTTAGGAGCTATTTTGCACAATGTTTGGAATGATTACTTCTTGTCACTTATTTTTTTTATTAAAGTAATTCATTGTTTCAGGTTTTACAATTAATCCTGTTTTCAAGAGTTCCAGTTTTCTTGTCAATCTTTAGGCCCAAAGCTATCTGGCATCGCTCTGTGAATTAAGATTTTATTCGCAAAATCTTTGTAGTTGGTTGATTTAAGATATATAGCAGTACCAGCCAAACTCAGCCGAATCACTCGTCAGGCTAGGAGGAGTGGAGACAGGAAAGGTTCCCTTTTGTTTCTTTGTTTGATGATAGCTACCTCCCCAAATTGGAAGAAGTGCCTTTGTAGCGATTTATATATATATATATATATATATATATATATATATATATATATATATATATATATATATAATATATATATATATATATATATATATATATATATATATATATATATATATATATATACATTTATATATATGTATATATATATATATATATATATATATATATACATTTATATATATGTATATATATATATATATATAATATATTATATTTATATATATATATATATATATATATATATATATATATATATATATATATACATTTATATACATTTATATATATGTATATATATATATATATATATATATATATATATACATTTATATATATGTATATATATATATATATATATATATATATATATATATATATATATATATCAATATATATATATATATATATATATATATATATATATGTATATATACATATATATGTATATATACATATATATATATATATATATATATATATATATATATATATATATATATATATATATGTAAAAATATATATATATATATATATATATATATATATATATATATATATACATATATATGTATATATATATATATATATATATATAATATATATATATACATATATTTATATATAATATATATATATATATATATATATATATATATATATATATATATATATATATATATATATATATATAGTGTATCTCTAATCATTCTACTCTTATATCGGGGTATTTCAAAGATAACTTCTCTATCAATGGAATTCAAGGTATGTTGCTCACATGTAACACCTTAAGATTTTCTTCCTCTGTTATCTGCCAACTGACGAGAGATTTTCTCCTTTCCCCTTTGCTTTTTTAAAGAGAAAATATTAAATTCATATTTTGTAAATTTGTTTGTGTTTTGCTATGGTATAACTTCGGAAAATTATTTACTTTTGCTTTCCTTTTAATATAAAATAATGTATTCCCCTTTTATAGTTCTATATTTTCGAAGGTTGAAAACGAACTAGAATATTTGTTTCGTTTTATATGTTAAATGGTAAGAATAGTATAGTATCTTATGATTATTATTCTTCAAAGTGGGAATATTTCTGTAAATATTAGCCAAATATCACCCCAATATCCATCCGACCTCTCAATCTATGTATTGCTTTGCAACAGTTGGCTCGCTCTCTCTCTCTCTCTCTCTCTCTCTCTCTCTCTCTCTCTCTCTCTCTCTCTCTTTCTTTTATGGGACTACATGAATATTCCTTGAATCTCTCTCTCTCTCTTTCTCTCTCTCTCTCTCTCTCTCTCTCTCTCTCTCTCTCTCTCTCATGGGACTACATGAATATACCTTGAATCTCTCTCTCTCTCTCTCTCTCTCTCTCTCTCTCTCTCTCTCTCTCTCTCTCTCTCTTATGGGACTACATGAATATACCTTGAATCTCTCTCTCTCTCTCTCTCTCTCTCTCTCTCTCTCTCTCTCTCTCTCTCTTTTATGGGACTACATGAATATTCCTTGAATCTCTCTCTCTCTCTTCTCTCTCTCTCTCTCTCTCTCTCTCTCTCTCTCTCTCTCTCTCATGGGACTACATGAATATACCTTGAATCTCTCTCTCTCTCTCTCTCTCTCTCTCTCTCTTATGGGACTACATGAATATACCTTGAATCTCTCTCTCTCTCTCTCTCTCTCTCTCTCTCTCTCTCTCTCTCTCTTATGGGACTACATGAATATTTGATGAGGACCTTTAGTATGGGTTGCAACCCTTCATACTTCAGCTCCTAGGAGTCGCTCAGCATCCTATGAGGATCGCGAGGCTCAGTAAGGAAGACGTACTTAAAAAGGCAGAGTAATTGTTCAAGTCGTCTTCCTTACCAGGTACTTATTTATTCTATGCTTGTTATTTTGAATAACTGCTAAAATGAAATACGGAATACTTAGCTCATAATAATGTCAACATGTAATGCTGGTCTCTACCCACCCCCCTGGGTGTGAATCAGCTATATGATCATCGGGTAAGTTTAATATTGAAAAATGTTATTTTCCTTAGTA
>NC_090727.1:66208936-66231436 GCF_036898095.1 Palaemon carinicauda | reverse complement strand
TCTCTCTCTCTCTCTCTCTCTCTCTCTCTCTCTCTCTCTCTCTCTCTCTCTCTCTCTCTCTCTTATGGGCTACATGAATATACCTTGAATCTCTCTCTCTCTCTCTCTCTCTCTCTCTCTCTCTCTCTCTCTCTCTCCCTTTTGGGCTACATGGATATACCTTGAATACTTCGAAGAATGACGAGCTAATTGTTAAAAGTAATGGGAGATTTTGTATACATTTTGCAATATGGTTGAATTATGAAGAAGTTCTCTTTTATTCTAACCTGTTACTCACCTCCAATTTCAGAGCTCCCAATCCCAATCCTTGATCCTTCCTTATCCCAAAATTGGAAATGTTTTAAAAATACCAAAGTCTTTCGCCTCATATGGCTGATGAGTCTCCCACTGGCTCCCTCCTATTTTAGCATCAGCATTTGCCGTATTATTCTTCATCATAAAAAGGGCTAAAGGGTCCATGAGGTAGATCCTGATCTTGACTAGAGTTACCACTTGTTATTTTGAACTGTTATTTTATTCCCCATGTACAGAGTTTGTTCATACTTTGACTGGTGTCTTGAGAGATGTAGCTCAATGTGGTTGCTTGAATATATTGTTCTTGTCAATGGCTGATAGCCTGTTTTGATTAATATTCTGGATTTCAGTCTGCTTATTGATCCAGCTGTCTTTTTGGTGTATATTTTATCCTGACAGCTTAAGTCATGGAAAATTATTGCTGTGTTATACCATTATTAATTTTCTCAAAGCCTCAAATTCTTCAAGTTGTAATGGTTTATAAGGTTTTAGAAATTGTTATAAATTATTCTTTTCAAATCAAAGTTTTAAATTTTTAAGATGCTTATATTGTAGGAGGTTATTATGTCAAATGTACAGGTTTTGGTAATATTTTGATTTCTAGTAAAGTTATATGCACTTGTGCCAATGACAAAAACATAAAATATTTTTATGAACTGTGTAATGTAAGTAGTGAAATATCTATGTAATGCAAATGGATTGTGATTCATTGTGCTTCAGACATGTTCATGCTCTTTTTGAAGCTGATTTGTATTCAGTGATAACTATAATTTCCAGTTGTTTTTTTTTTCATAATTTCAAGTTCAATTTTAATTGAAATGTTAAAGATTAATGATTATTGTACTCAACGTAAATATTTCATGGAATTTGGTAAGAGTGTCATTTTCAAGTCTCAAAATTTCAGTGTTTTCTATTATGGCGAGATACCTGGGCTCTCTGAAAAGGTGCACAGCTCGGTTTATAAACTCCAATTTGTTTCTTGTCTCCTGTCATTTGTGCCAATGACATAAAGGAGGGATAAATAACACTTTGGTCATTTTACATTAATTGTGTAATAAGTTTTTGAATATCTTGTAGTTGACGGGGAAGCTGTCTCGGTTTAGGTGTGTGTGTGAGTGCGTGTGTGTGTTTTTTTTAATAGTTGGGAAAACTTATTTGGTATAAAGAATAGGTTTATAGATCGTTGACAGAGAATCTCATCAGGTTTGTGTGTTTTAAAGTAAGTGCGAAGTTTCCTAATTATATGACAGATTTTCTTTTATATATATATATATATATATATATATATATATATATATATATATATATATATATATATATATATATATTCGTATATATTTGAAGGTATAAAAGACCAATTTCCATAGAATTACCTTGCTTACACATCCTCATAAACTTTTATTTTTTATTTTTTTTATTTTTTATTTATGGATTTCTGGGTAGCTTTTTTGGTTAATGCAATACTAATGTACATAAAAATTCATGCCTTTAAACAATATCCTTCCACGAGGAAAATTCATGACATTGTGTGAGACGTAATAGGTATTTTTGACTTGCAAATTTCACAAAAATTGGAATGTCGTACTCAAAAGTTATTTCATATCTTAAGTATAGATCATTCCTAATACGGTTCACTCTTATTGTAATTTCATTTCTTAATTTTCTTAAAAAACTTTTTTTGACAGGTATAAAAGTAAAATCTGGTTTACTTTTCTACTTTTTTACCTTTTCCATTTTTACCTCTTGTACTTTTTTACTATGCTCTTTACTTATTTTACTGTTTTACTTTTACTTTTTACTCATTTTGCTCTTTTACTTGTTTTACCGTTTTTCACTTTTACTTTTTACTTATTTTGCTCTTTTACTTATTTTACTGTTTTACTTTTAGTTTTTACTTATTTTGCTCTTTTACATAATTTACTGTTTTACTTTTACCTTTTACTTATTTTGCTCTTTTACTTATAAGTAAAAGTAAAAGTAAACTTTTACTTTTACTTATTTTGCTCTTTCACTTACTCTACTTTTTTTACTTTTACTTTTTACTTATTTTGCTCTTTTACTTATTTTACTTTTTTTTTACTTTTACTTTTTACTTATTTTGCTTTTTTACTTATTTTACTTTTTTACTTTTACTTTTTACTTATTTGACTTTTTTACTTCTTTTACTTTTACTTTTTACTTATTTTGCTTTTTTTACTTATTTTACTTTTTTTACTTTTACTTCTTACTTATTTTGCTTTTTTACTTTTACTTTTTACTTATTTGCTTTTTTACTTGTTTTGCTTTTACTGTTTCCACCGGTTTTAATTTATTTTGCTTATGTTAACAATCTATAGAATATGTAAGATTATTATATTATGAAGTGGAACGAGCGCAGATTCATACCTGACATATTCTTGTGTGGTCATTTTAAATCGACTAAGTTTTTTTTTTCTTCTTTTTTGCTGTCCTTTTGGCAAATTTTCCTTGTAATTCACTAGATAACGAGCATTAATTTATCTGATTTCAAACTATCTTTAACTTTGACTAGAATTGTAATGATAAATATACCTTGCATTCAGAACATGGTTAGTTAACAAAGTAAAACCTGGATAGTTTCAGAGTAATAACTAACCTTACTTCTTATTTCTTACGAATATTTTAACGAAAAACGAAATCAAATACACATTGATGTCTAACAAAAGTAATGAAATGAGAAATTTGAAGATTGTCATATTGAAAGAAGGTACAATTTAAGATTTTACAGTACAATTTTGAAGGTTTTGTCTTTTGATGTCAAAAGTGCCTACTTAGAATTCTCTAGCTTAAGAGAACACTCGGGCACACTATTCGATCTTATTTCTCTTCTTTTGTTAAAGTTTTTATAGTTTACATAGGAAATATTTATGTTATTATTGTTACTGTTCTTGAAATATTCTACTTTTCCTTGTTTTCTCTCCTCACTGGGCTACTTTCCTTGTTGAAGCCCCTGGGCTCATAGCATCCTGCCTTTCCAACTATGGTTGTCACTTAGCAAGTAATAATAATAATAATAATAATAATAATAATAATAATAATAATAATAATAATAATAATTGTTTGCCCTTAAGGGATCACCAGAGCTCACTCAGCCTTGAGTAATTTGAGTATTAAATGGAGGTTATTATAAGACTAGATTAGAAAAGATTGAATAAGATGCAAAAATAATGAAATATGGGCCATTGGATATTGCATAACCAAGCTACCTTAGTGTTACTTTTTAGCTCCATTTCCCAGTGAAGTAGGGTAACTCACCTCTCTCTCTCTCTCTCTCTCTCTCTCTCTCTCTCTAAAAAAAAAGAAAACAGAAGGGCTAGTTTCTCTCTCTCTCTCTCTCTCTCTCTCTCTCTCTCTCTCTCTCTCTCTCTCTCTCTCTCTCTTTTTTTTAAAAAGAAAACAGAAGGGCTAGTCTCTCTCTCTCTCTCTCTCTCTCTCTCTCTCTCTCTCTCTCTCTCTCTCTCTCTCTCTCTCTCTCTCTCTCACAAAAACCAGAAGGGGTATAAATTCCACTGCAAGGTATAAAGGATTGTTGTGCTAATGTTGAATGATTGGTGTGAGATTCTTATGGAGAAGTTAGGTCGTTCTGTAGGCTTTTTTCTTTCAATAGGTCATGTCCCAATGTGGACTAGGGAAGTCATTTTTTAGTCAGTGTTTTCTTGAAGAAGTCAACCTGAAAGGGTTTTAGTTACAGCTTTGTTTTATGGAAATAGGTACAATTTAGAACTGCAGGTTTTCCATGTTTTCATGTAGAATTAGGGTAGGTTTTGCTTTGTAATTTACGTAGCGTATTTTATAAAGAAATTTTATTTAACTGTGAAAAAGTGAAAAAAAAATCTTCTATCCATTCAGCAAGTACATCACCAAGTCATTCAGCTCATTGACAAGCTTCAAACTCGAATTTTGTTTTAAAACTAAATTTTTTTTTTGTTTAGATTGTGGAATCCTCAGTTTCAGTAAACAGAGATTAAAAAATTGCTATCTTAAGTTTTTTGGGAAGGCTCGTGCTATAGATAAAAAATATATTAGAGTAGAAAATCACTTGAAATTTTAGTAAAGACCTTAATATAGATTTTCTGAGATAACCATGTTTTAACTTAAAAGTTTATTTTTCATATGAATTGAAATAAAATATTTTTTTATATTTTTAAAGAACAAATCAATTTTAGTGTTTTGGGGTAATAATTGTGATTTGCTGACCTATATAAGAAGAAAGTTTGTTTTCGTAATAAACGATAGAAGATTATAATTCATCTTTTTGTTCATAGTGATTTGAGTTTGATTCTTTATTTTTTAGTACATATTTTTTTAACAATAATTAACTTGCATAGAAGGTATAATTGCAGGTTTTTTATTTCTCTATTATGAAACTTTAATAGTATTTCTTTATATTCTGAATTAAATCGCTTACTGAATTCGTCATTATTAAATATCGTTATCTTAATGAACTGCAGGGTATTATGAATTATTTATTGTGTAGTAATTTAAAGATATATATCCCTTCGTTGTTAATAGTTTTAACTTCCTTATATTAAAAGGTATTTCGTACCTCAGAGACATTCGTGTTACGAAGAATACTAGAATTATATCTGTTAATTAATATCTGTTCAGCTTGTGTCAGTTTTTAGTAGAGGATATGGTAGTTATTAACGTCATCTCCGTCTGTCTGTCTTTCGTCTGAGCTAATTCTGGTAACTTTGAAAAGGATTTTTTTATAACTTCATTTCAGGCTAGGTTAATCTCAAGTCTGTTAAGAACTGTCTTTTTTGTCTGAGTTCACTCTGTTAACTTTTAAAAAGTTATTTTAATTTAATTTCAGGCTAGGTTAATGTAAAATCGTTTTAGAAGTAAAATTCAGAAAGTATGAAATTATTCTATTATTAAAAATAGTTTGATCATAACTATTTTTTACCTTAACTCGTGGTACATAAAATAAGTTTGACAGGACCTGCATGAAATACGTAATAAAGAATCATCTTTGATTATTGGCTGAGGATATTTCAGTAAAGGAATATATGCTCTTGGTGGTATAATAAACGATTATTAGCAGAGGATACTATAGGAAATATATTTATTTATAGGTTGAGGCTAGTATTATGAATAGTTATAAGATGATGATATATCAAGGGTTTATATGCTGAGGATATTATATTGTAGTAAGGGATTATTAACAGAAGATAGTATTTAGTGGGGTTGACTTTATTCAATTCTCTCAGTGTATAAAACAATTAAACTTATACGAGTATTGTAATCTTTTTTTTTAGGTATTAACTGTAGGCCTATGTTTATTATTAGGAGTTATATTAAATTTTGAATTAATACTTAATCTACCTCAAATTGCCGGTAAATATTCAATTAGAATCACTTTTCATAAAATGGTTTATCCTCTCGTAAAAAGAAAGTAATTTTTATAAGGTTATTTTTATTCATAGTTATATGAAATTTATATTGTTTAGAATGGTATCATTAGTTCCATAAAGTGTTTCAAGTTGAATTAGCTTTAACCTTTTCCTTAAGATTTGTATTTGAAAACCTTATTACACAGCTAAAGTGATTCAGGTGTCCATGTGTAAGATGAATGTGTACTTCGGTCCGATCTGACTGTCTGCTGGGGGAAGTAGCAAGGATGGTCAGGGCAGTAGTCTTACATATGTCTTCTCTTTTACCTGACTCAATCATTTGCATTAAATGGGACGAGACAGGGAGGCATCTTGGCATTTGTGAATCTTGTCTGCTTTTGAGAGAGCTTCAGATATCTGTAGTAATGGATCATTCAGAGATTGAGCAAAGGCTTGAAAATCACTCTTACTTTTTTTAGAGTTTTAATTTGTTTTCAGTTTTAGAAATATTAATGACTACTTCTTGTGTAAGTGCATAATTTATTGTTTCATCATAGAATTAACGTAACTATAATAGCTGGAATCTGACTTATAATAACCTTATAGTAATACAAATAATTATGTAAATGGTTTACCATTTAACTTAAGGAGAGCTTCAAACTATCCCTGAATTCTTTAAATCACAATCCTGATATCATTGTTTGTAAAATCATTAATAAAAAAGAAAAGAAAAAAAAACAAGGAAAAGGAAAGCATTCAAGGGCCTAGTAACATTGCTTCATCAGAAGAAAACTTTGCATTTCTGGTTACTAGGAGGGACAGGGGATGGCCTTGGTTGGGCATTCCTTTTCCTTCTTTTTATTAATAACTTTACATCTTAGATAAAGTACTACTTCATTACACAGTCATAAAATATGTAACCTCAAATGCTGAGCTTAAAACGTATCTAAGTTTTCAAAGAAAGAAAACGGCTGCTGTCTGGATGAACAAAGAAAACGGAATCTTCTCATTCGGTGCGTCAGATTAGATGATGATTGACTTAACTAAAAGTGATTCATTGTCGACTCGTGAACTTGATGACAACATAAGTTTTCTTTGAGTCTAGGGCGTTTCAAGCTTCAGAAAATGTTGTTTCATGATTTTGATATATGTTATTGACTTCAAAGTATGTGTTCAATTATATAACTAAACTGATTATGTTGAAACCGGTTCATAGTTGGCATTCAATCTTCTACATTAAAAGTTTTTAAGGAATTTCGAAGTTTTCCTTCAGCCACATTGTGTTAGGTTTAGGGTTAAAGTACGTATTTAGGTACTCTCTCACGCCAAAAAAAATCTATTTTATAACTTCCAGATTGAATAAGAGGCTTTTGAGGAATATTAACTAATAGAAATAACAATGCCATTCATTATCATGACTTCAGTCAGGAAAAAATCTAGGAGGCAACTGAATTAATAAGTGGACTTTGATCTAAAATGAAATACCGAGATACAGTTCGGCCATCTTGACTTGGTACTTTATATTCAATATAAACACTAGTACTGCTACTCTCATACTCCAGTAAGGGGATGAAAGAACTTTATATGTGGGGGTTCAATAACAGTCCATACGAACAAGTGGCTAGTTAGGAGAAAGGACTTTTTCATGAGCCTTTTGGCCCATTTTTCGTGGGGAATAAGGCATTTTATGCTGCTAGAAGGGGTAGGGGGCCGTGTAGGGAGAACACTCGGTCATATGAGGTTTCACTTAGGGAGAAAATACCCCATGTCATTTCATTTTCTTTCATTATATTTTTTCCAATTTTCTTTTTTCGTTTTTAGTTTCAGGTTTTTCTTATTTTATACCAGGGTAACTAATAAAAATTGTAATATACTTTTTCATATGCATTTTATTTCGGAATTCTTAACATTTTATAATGCTTAAATATAGTAAAATATCTTAAAATATTTATGATATATAAAAAATATAATAAGCACTTGATAACCTAAATGCTAACAAAACAGTATTACTTTATTACAACATAAAAGCCAACATAATATTTCAAGATTTCAAAATTATTATTTCAAATACTTTGCCGTAGATAATACACAACTTGAGAAAATCTATTGCATAAGAATCACAGTACAGACGAAAATACTTGAAGATATCAGAGCTGAGGTCCTGAATGATACTTTATAGCAAGTAAGTGGCATAACACTGCTAAGGGTATAAGTTCATATATTAAATATGTGAAGGTAGAGGGCCAAGCATTTTTGGACAACAAAGGTTAATAGTCTGTGCATTAAGAACTAATATTGTCATATTCTAAGTTCCTTAAAGTCAAAGCTAGGAAGGATTTATTTCTGATATAGAGTGCAAGTTATCTGATTAGCTAGAGTAAATTTCTTCATCCATAAGGGAAATCAAACGTCCAAAGTTGAGTAATCCTAGGTTCTAGCAAAGGAAGTTGGTTGGTATTTCTTAATGATGCCCCATGTGAAATGGTTGAGCATCTTATTTTGTAAATTTTCAAAATTGAAATAGGTCATACATATACCAAAGGCACTTCCCCCTACCTACCTACCTAAAATTGAAATAGGTAGGCAAGACCAATCTTATATGCTTAGAGCTTGACTCTGAAAAATCTAATCTGTAAACAAGGAATGCTTCGTTTGATCTATACAGGCACACAAAGTCTGTATAGTTGCCGTTAGCATCAATAAAAACTTTTGCAATTTAGAATAGGGCTTTCTAAGAAATAGTTTACCGACTAAAGGCAGTCTAAGTCAAACACACTCATATAAGACTCATATTACCAGTCTATCTCACGTTTGAGAAACGAACAAAATCTTGGGTTTTAACATTTTTTTTTCTTTTTTTTTGTGAAGGATATTAAGAAATAACTCCATCTAGCTAAACACCAGAATGGCTCGACATATAACGTCTCATTTCCATTATGAATAAAGAAGTTTATTCTAAATAGCTATACACATATCTTGTACTTAATATGATGAATAAACCCTTTCCAGCTCTGACAATAATGAACCTAGTACATAATAATAGTAGTACATATGTCCATTTTACTACACACTGACGTCCAAAAATGCTGGGTCATTTAGATTTACTTATCTAATATACACAGTTATACTATTAGCACTGGTATGTCACCTTTTTGCCATAATTTACCAATCAGGACCCTTGCTCTTGTATCTTCAAGTACTTTTGTTCATACAAATTTCACTGATGAAATTGACAATTTAGTAGCATTTATTCACAACAAAATATTTCAAATAATCATTCTAACCAATGTACAGTTCTGAGTTAAACAAGCATCTCGTGTCTCAATTAAGATTTAATGATAAACATTTGTGTAATAAAATCAAGACAAAATTTGTATTCTATATAAATGACTACTGGTTTTAAGCACCTATTTGCTTTTCTACCTAATAGTGAAAATCCATAATTACCATTCCTGTCTCAAATCCTATTTGTATGAAGTTTTTATTGGACTTTCAAAGCAAGTTTAACTAAAAAACAGCTTATGATAGGTTTAAAAGACAACCTACATTTCTATTACAATGGAAAACTAAAACCATAACTTTACCATCCAATCTCTGTAAATATTATTTAAAAAGTAATATCCTTTAAAATACTCCTTGAAAATGCTACATTTATCTCGCAGTCATACATTAAATATTTATAGGAAACCTAGTTTTTTTTAGTCTCCCTATAGGCAATAATTCCTGTAACTATTCTAAATAATTGATCACTACCCAATAATTTTTATCTCCTTGTAATCAGTGCTTTAACTGCAATTCCTCCCTTCTTATGCCCCTTTTCGAAGCAGTGCCCTAGTTGCAATTCCTCCCTTATGTCCCTTTCGAAGCAGTGCCCTAGTTGCAATTCCTCCTTTATGTCCCTTTTGGAAGCAGTGCCCTAGTTGCAATTCCTCCCTTAATATGTCCCTTTTCGAAGCAGTGCCTTTCCCAAGCAGTGCCATAGTTGCAATTCCTCCCTTATTATGTCCTTTTCAAAAAGGGGCCATATTTGCAACTCCTCCCTTAATATGTCCCTTTTCGAATAAGTGCTATAGTTGCAATTCCTCCCTTATTATGTCCTTTTCGAAAAGGGGCCATATTTGCAACTCCTCCCTTAATATGTCCCTTTTCGAAGAAGTGCCATAGTTGTAATTCTTCCCTTATTATGTCCTTTTCGAAAAAGGGCCATATTTGCAACTCCTCCCTTAATATGTCCCTTTTCGAAGAAGTGCTATAGTTGCAATTCCTCCCTTATTATGTCTCTTTCCGAAGCAGTGTAATTCTTCCCTTCCAATAACCCGGTAATTTTAGCCTAAGTATAAAAAATAAGATGTTTCTGAAGCAATCTCTTAACCCTTTCATTTAATATTGCTATTCATTTAAGCCTTAAAGTTTTACATTGAAACCCCTAAAGACGAACTAATATGTTAAATCCAGTTTTTGACATGAAGTTTTGCATTAAAACCACTTCAAGACTTGAAACAATGCATTAAACCAACTCTTTGACATAGGTTTTACTTTAAAATCACCCAGACTTTGAATAATCAGCTAAACATACTCTTTGACATGCAATTTTACATTGAAATCACTCCAAGAACATCTGCTTTAAGGATTATTCTCCGAATGTCGACTTAAAACTACTTCACTGACGGGTTCCTTTTTTTAAGATTGTGGCAAAACACTAATGCTTCCCTGGAACTGTTTAAATTACTATTCCTTTCATATGAGCTTTTAATATGAATTCATTTCGTAAAACTATCCAAACTACAACTGTTATCAACTACAGAGACTATATTCAATTCTAGAGTAGCCTACTAGGCACTTATTTGTATCTTTTGTATAAGAAATATGCAAAGCTTAAAACCAGTAGGCAAGAGATTTTATCCCGTTTTTTTTTATAACAATTTTGTCATTGGAATGTATGGAAAAAAAGATGCACGTTCACTGGATATAAAATAGGAATAAGATTTGCTACTGCAAACAAGTATTTGAAATGTTATACGTGACCAGAATAATTGAAGTAATATTTTGGGATGATTCTTAATTTAACGAAAAAAACAATAATTATTTGATATGAAGGTTTGAGATTAGACATACAAACATATTGGGGAACAAAGTATTCAAACTTATTCTGAAACAGGTATATTTGTTTTTATTGTGGATATAACCTTAATTATGAGAGAGAGAGAGAGAGAGAGAGAGAGAGAGAGAGAGAGAGAGAGAGAGAGAGAGAGAGAGAGAGAGAGAGAGAGAGAGTGTTATATTAGCTTTCTAATGCTTAGCTATACTATTCAACACTTTCAATACAGTGATTTGATTAACATATATTCAAAATTATCCTGTTCTGGATTTTCCTTGCTTCACGTTACATAAGATAAATGGATTAATAATAGTGATATCTTTATAGAACATACTAGGTTGGCTCTTTAACTTAAATATATATAAACAATTCTAGTACTGGGGCTTTATATTAAATTCACAGTTAATCAGAACATGTTATTACTACATGAGGGAAGGAAAGATGACTATTTTGAAACAAATTATAATTATTAATTAATATTTTATTTACTTATCTAGTATTTTTGGAATACTAATACTTTTAAAGGTGTTCATATCTAATTGTGGCTAATTAAAGAGCGAGTATTTTTTTCGTCCAATAGCTACTATCCTAAGCAAATCTAATCTAAGTGAACACCAGCCTATTATTATTATTATTATTATTATTATTATTATTATTATTATTATTATTATTATTATTATTATTAATATTATTATTATTAATATTATTATTATTATTATTATTATTATTATTACTTACTAAGCTACAACCTTAGTTGGAAAAGCAGGATGCTATAAGCCCAGGGGCTCCAACAGGGAAAATAGCTACGTGAGGAAAGGAAAAAAGGAAAAAAGGAAAAAAAAATATTTTAAGAAGAGTAACAACAATAAATATCTCCTATATAAACTATAAAAACTTTCACAAAACAAGAGGAAGAGAAATAAGATAGGAGTGTGTGCTCGAGTGAACCCTCAAGCAAGAGAACTCTAACCCAAGACAGTGGAAGGCCATGGTACAGAGGATATGGCACTACCCAATACTAGAGAACAGTGGTTTGATTTTGGAGTGTCCTTCTCATAGAAGAGCTGCTTACCATAGCTAAAGAGTCTCTTCTACCCTTACCAAGAGGAAAGTGGCCACTGAACAATTACAGTGCAGTAACCCCTTGAGTGATGAAGAATTGTTTGGTAATCTGTGTTGTCAGGTGTATGAGGACAGAGGAGAATATGTAAAGAATAGGCCAGACTAATCAGTGTGTATGTAGGCAAAGGGAAAATGAACCGTAACCAGGGAGAGGGATCCAATGTAGTACTGTCTGGCCAATCAAAAGACCCCATAACTCTCTAGCGGTAGTATCTCAACGGGTGGCTGATGCCCTGGCCAACCTACTCCTAGAAATCTAATTTAAGAGAACACAGGCCTAGAATCAAATTTAAGAGAACACAGGCCTAGAATCAAATTTAAGAGAACACAGGCCTAGAATCTAATTTAAGAGGACATAGGCCTAGAATCTAATTTAAGAGGACATAGGCCTAGAATCTAATTTAAGAGAACATAAGCCTAGAATCAAATTTAAGAGAACATAAGCCTAAAATCAAATCTAAGAGAACACAGGCCTAGAATCAAATTTAAGAGAGAACAGGCCTAGAATCTAATTTAAGAGAACATAAGCCTAGAATCTAATTTAAGAGAACATAAGCCTAGAATCTAATTTAAGAGAACACAGGCCTAGAATCAAATTTAAGAGAACACAGGCCTAGAATCAAATTTAAGAGAACACAGGCCTAAAATCTGATTTAAGAGAACACAGGCTTAGAATCAAATTTAAGAGAACACATGCCTAGAATCAAATGTAAGAGAACACAGGCCTAGAATCAAATTTAAGAGAACACATGCCTAGAATCAAATTTAAGAGAACACAGGCCTAGAATTAAATCTAAGAGAACACAGGCTTAGAATCTAAGAGAACAGGACTAGAATCTAAAAGAACAGGCCTAGAATTTAAGAGAACACAGGCCAAGAATCAAATTTAAGAGAACACATGCCTAGAATCAAATTTAAGAGAACACAGGCCTAGAATTAAATCTAAGAGAACACAGGCTTAGAATCTAAGAGAACAGGACTAGAATCTAAAAGAACAGGCCTAGAATTTAAGAGAACACAGGCCAAGAATCAAATTTAAGAGAATAGAGGCTAGAAATTTAAGATAACACAGGACTAGAATCTAAGAAAACACAGCCCTAGAATATAAGAGAACACAGGCCTAGAATCAAAGAACAATGGCCAATGATCTAATCTAAGAGAACACAGGCCTACCATCTAATTTAAGACAACAATTGCCTAGAATCAAATTTAAGAGAACACAGGCCTAGAATCTAATTTAAGAGAACACAGGCCCGGAATCTAATTTAAGAGAACACAGGCCTAGAATAAAACTTAAGAGAACACGCACATAGAATCAAACTTAAAGAGAACACAGGCCTGGAATCAAATTTAAGAGAACACAGGCCTGGAATCTAATTTAGGAGAACAAAGTCCTGGAATCTATTTTAAAAGAACACAGGCCTAAAGTCTAAGAGAACACAGGCCTAGAATCAAATTTAAGAAAACACAGGGCTAGAATCTAATTTAAGAGAACACAGGCCTAGAATAAAACTTAAGAGAACAAAGGCCTAGAATAAAACTTAAAGAGAACACAGGCCTTGAATCTAATTTAAGAGAACACAGGCCTGGAATCTTATTCAAGAGAACATAGGCCAGGAATCTAATTTAGGAGAACACAGTCCTGGAATCTATATTAAAAGAACACAGGCCTAAAGGTTAAGAGCACACATGCCTAGAATAAAATTCAAGAGATCACAGGCTTAAAATCTAATTCTAAGAGAACACAGGATTAGAATCAAATTTAAGAAAACACAGGCTTAGAATCTAATTCTAAGAGAACACAGGCCTAGAATCAAATTTAAGAGAACACAGGCCTAGAATCAAATTTAAGAGAACACAGGCTTAAAAACTAATTCTAAGAGAACACAGGCCTAGAATCTAATTCTAAGAGAACACAGGCCTAGAATCTAATTCTAAGAAAACACAGGCCTAAAATCTAATATCAGAGAACACAGGCCTAGAAACTAATCTCAGAGAATACAGGCCTAGAATCTAATCCAAGAGAACACAGGCCTAAAATCTAACCTTAGAGAACACGCACATAGAATCTAATCCAAGAGAACACAGGCCTAAAATCTAATAGAAAACACAGGCCTAAAATCTAATCCAAGACAACACAGGCTTAGAATCTAATCCAAGAGAACACAGGCCTATAATATAATCTCAGAGAACACAGGCCTAGAATCTAATCTGGGAAAACACAGGTCCAGAATCTAATCTCAAAGATCACAGGCCTAGAATCTAATCCATAAGACCACAAGCCTAGAATCTAATCCAAGAGAACACAGGCCTTGAATCTAATTTAAGAGAACACAGGCCTGGAATCTTATTCAAGAGAACATAGGCCAGGAATCTAATTTAGGAGAACACAGTCCTGGAATCTATATTAAAAGAACAAAGGCCTAAAGGTTAAGAGCACACATGCCTAGAATAAAATTTAAGAGATCACAGGCTTAAAATCTAATTCTAAGAGAACACAGGATTAGAATCAAATTTAAGAAAACACAGGCTTAGAATCTAATTCTAAGAGAACACAGGCCTAGAATCAAATTTAAGAGAACACAGGCCTAGAATCAAATTTAAGAGAACACAGGCTTAAAAACTAATTCTAAGAGAACACAGGCCTAGAATCTAATTCTAAGAGAACACAGGCCTAGAATCTAATTCTAAGAAAACACAGGCCTAGAATCTAATCGAGAACACAGGCCTAGAAACTAATCTCAGAGAACACAGGCCTAGATTCTAATCCAAGAGAACACAGGCCTAAAATCTAACCTTAGAGAACACGCACATAGAATCTAATCCAAGAGAACACAGGCCTAAAATCTAATAGAGAACACAGGCCTAGAATCTAATCCAAGACAACACAGGCCTAGAATCTAATCCAAAGAACACAGGCCTATAATATAATCTCAGAGAACACAGGCCTAGAATCTAATCTGGGAAAACACAGGCCCAGAATCTAATCTCAAAGATCACAGGCCTAGAATCTAATCCACGAGACCACAAGCCTAGAATCTAATCTCAGAGAACACAGACCTAGAATCTAATCCATGAGACCACAGGCCTAGAATCTAATCTCAGAGAACACAGGCCTAGAATCTAATCCATGAGACCAGAGGCCTAGAATCTAATCTCAGAGAACACAGGCCTAGAATCTAATCTCAGAGAACACAGGCCTAGAATCTAATCTCAGAGAACACAGGCCTAGAATCTAATCCAGGAGGACACAGGCCTATAATATAATCTCAGAGAACACAGGCCTAGAATCTAATCTGGGAAAACATAGGACCAGAATCTAATCTCAAAGATCACAGGCCTAGAATCTAATCCATGAGACCACAGGCCTAGAATCTATTCCCAGAGAACACAGACCTAGAATCTAATCCCAGAGAACAGAGACCTAGAATCTAATCCATGAGACCACAGGCCTAGAATCTAATCTCAGAGAACACAGGCCTAGAATCTAATCCATGAGACCACACGCCTAGAATCTAATCTCAGAGAACACAGGCGTAAAATCTAATCCATGAGACCACAGGCCTAGAATCTAATCCATGAGACCACAGGCCTAGAATCTAATCTCAGAGAACACAGACCTAGAATCTAATCCATGAGACCCAAGGCCTAGAATCTAATCTCAGAGAACACAGGCCTAGAATCTAATCTCAGAGAACACAGGCCTAGAATCTAATCTCAGAAAACACAGACCTAGAATCTAATCCAAGAGAACACAGGCCTATAATATAATCTCAGAGAACACAGGCCTAGAATCTAATCTGGGAAAACACAGGCCCAGTATCTAATCTCAAAGATCACAGGCCTAGAATCTAATCCATGAGACCAGAGGCCTAGAATCTAATCTCAGAGAACACAGGCCTAGAATCTAATCCATGAGACCAGAGGCCTAGAATCTAATCTCAGAGAACACAGGCCTAGAATCTAATCTCAGAGAACACAGGCCTAGAATCTAATCTCAGAGAACACAGGCCTAGAATCTAATCCAAAGAACACAGGCCTATAATATAATCTCAGAGAACACAGGCCTAGAATCTAATCTGGGAAAACATAGGACCAGAATCTAATCTCAAAGATCACAGGCCTAGAATCTAATCCATGAGACCACAGGCCTAGAATCTATTCCCAGAGAACACAGACCTAGAATCTAATCCCAGAGAACAGAGACCTAGAATCTAATCCATGAGACCACAGGCCTAGAATCTAATCTCAGAGAACACAGGCCTAGAATCTAATCCATGAGACCACACGCCTAGAATCTAATCTCAGAGAACACAGGCGTAAAATCTAATCCATGAGACCACAGGCCTAGAATCTAATCCATGAGACCACAGGCCTAGAATCTAATCTCAGAGAACACAGACCTAGAATCTAATCCATGAGACCCAAGGCCTAGAATCTAATCTCAGAGAACACAGGCCTAGAATCTAATCTCAGAGAACACAGGCCTAGAATCTAATCTCAGAAAACACAGACCTAGAATCTAATCCAAGAGAACACAGGCCTATAATATAATCTCAGAGAACACAGGCCTAGAATCTAATCTGGGAAAACACAGGCCCAGTATCTAATCTCAAAGATCACAGGCCTAGAATCTAATCCATGAGACCACAGGCCTAGAATCTAATCCAAGAGAACACAAACCTAGAATCTAATCCATGAGACCACAGGCCTAGAATCTAATCTCAGAGAACACAGGCCTAGAATCTAATCCATGAGACCACAGGCCTAGAATTTAATATCAGAGAACACAGACCTAGAATCTAATCCAAGAGAGCACAGACCTAGAATCTAATCCAAGAGAGCACAGGCCTAGAATCTAATCCAAGAGAACAGAGGCCTAAAATCTAATCCAAGAGAACACAGGCCTAGAATGTAATCCAAGAGAACACAGGCCTAGAATCTAATCCAAGAGAACACAGGCCTAGAATCTAATCCAAGAGAACACAGGCCTAGAATCTAATTTGAGAAAAAACAGGTCAAGAATCTAATCTCAAAGAACACAGGCCTACAATCTAATCTAAGCGAGTGCATGCTTATAATCTAATATCAGAACACAGGCCAAGAATATAGAAGAACACATGACTAGAATATATGAGGACACAGGCCTAGAATATAAGAGAACACAGGCCTAGGATATAAGAGGACACAAGCCTAGGATATAAGAGAACACAGGCCTAGGATATAAGAGAACACAGGCCTAGAATATAATTTATGAGAGAACAGGCCTAGAATCTAAACTAAGGAAACAGACCTAGATTTTAAGAGAACACAGGGCTAGAATCTTGGAGAGAACAAATCTAGAATTTAGGAAAACTCAGGGCTTGAAACTAAGAGCACATATGGCTACAATCTAAACCGAGAAAACACAGACCTAAAGTACTCTAAGTGAAGGCCTAGAATCTAAGAGAATAATGGCATACATTCTAAGAGAACACAGGCTTACACTGAGAGAACACAGACCTAGATTCGACGTTGTGCAAAATAAAATTTAGATGACAGTTACGAAAGACAGATGAAAAGGTCTTCATAAAGTTGAAATAATTATTTGTAGGTTATATTCACATACAATTAATGTAATTTGATATACAGATTGTGGAATGAATTTGAATTAATTCTAAAAAGATGATTGATATTAATTTCCCTACAGTCACATTTAGATAACTTGTTTTTAGTACTTTACAATATTTCGAAAAATTATACGATCTAGGAAATGTCTAGAGATTTAGAGGAAAGTGACATTTAATTTAGCAACTAGTTAATGAAAACTTAAAACTCGAGCAGTAAATTTCTTAGGATGAACTCCTTCCTCATTTACATTTGTTGACCTTAAATGGTTTCTAAATGTCCAATATCCTAATTTTTCAAAAACATCTACAATAATACATCATATAATGTCATTCCATTTAATATTACCTATAATACTTCCCGCTAAGTATTCTAACAGGTAATATGAATCCATTATCAATAGGTATATTTGTTATTCACCAACTAGTTTTTGGACAACTAAACAAATGATAATTATTTGGAAATTGCAATCAGAAATTTAGGGCAAATAAACTCATCAATGTTGATCTAGACAATTTTCAAGATAAATTCTAAGGTTGAGAATCTACTATAAAACTATCACAAAAGCTTCTAAATTTAAAGATGCACGATATCAAAACTTACAAAAACATAGCCTCCTATGTACAGAGATTTCAAGTTTCAGAGAGAAAATCATTACTGCTTTAACTCATTTCAGTTAATAGCCCTAATAACTAAATAAAGACACTGATAAACTTGGACTAATCTGGTAAGATTGTTGTTGCAAAAGTTTATATCATTCACTGTAATTTTAACAATTTTTTCCTCTTTAGTTAGTGATTGCTATTGAATCTATGGGATTTAAGGTAAGTGAACCTCGTAACAGTGATTGTTATTGAACCTATGGTATATAAATGGAATGACTATTGTAACGTATTTAGTGATTGCTATTAAACTTAAGGAATAAATAAACTGAGTGACCATCGTAACATAAAACCTGCAAAATCTGATCAGTGGATCATTTAAAAATATTTATAGCTCTGAGATGAAATTTTCATAAGGGTCTTTTAATACTCCATAAAAATTTGATGAAAGGCTAGCCACTTCAGTGACACTATTGGTCCTTCCTTTGAAATCAGAAATTTATATAATTCGTCGATTATTTTGCCTTCCTCTGAGAAATTCTGGAATTCTTTTTCTGTAGTAAATCCGAGATTGATAGCTGTTGATCTTCATCATAAGTGCACACTTGTAGTGAGATTTTCTGTGTTGAGCAGGAGGCTATCGATGATTTCCCTTTCTGATGATTCTAGTCTGAAAAATCAGTAAAAGATGTTAATTGTACATATATTTAAGGAGTATAAAAATACCTTACTATGCACTTTAAAATCAAGACTATTTTTTGTAAAATGTTCTGCATGATAAACTATAGATATAAAATATCTTAATTTATTGAATACAGAAATGGGAACCAGTACTAAGTAGACATGTCCGTGTCATTCATAATAGATATTATAACCGAAAGAATGATCTTGTTAGGGGGAAAAATATTGCCTCCTATATCTTAACAAGGACATACTTCACTTCATAAATCTAATGATTCGCCTCTGAAAATCCGCTGACTAACAGGAGCTCCTAAAATGCTCATAATTACTCCCTGCAATTTTCTTCAAGAGATTATAAATCCTATTTACTAGATGAAACATTCTACCTTACACCATAGTGGATACCTAGTCAAAACACACAAGCCAATAAAATATTTATATAAAAAAGTTATGGATAAATTGAGCAAAAAATAGGATTTACCAACAAGCTAATTTTCAGGTGTAGAATATTGCTTAGTATACAAGAATAGGGCCGTGGAAATGTATAATTAATGTGGTTTTTTCACTCTTGAAAAAAGGACCTGGTAGTCATGAATTTATCAAGTAAATGTATCACTTTTGTAACTGAAATGACTGATTAAATTTTCATTATATTGTGTGTGGATCCTCCATAACCTAACTCCAGCTATCCTATAATAATTTATACGAGTGGATCTTTTTTTGGTAAACCTTCAATCAATGAATTGGCCAATTCTACTTATCTTGCCTTGGTCTAAGGAACATTCTCTCTCTCTCTCTCTCTCTCTCTCTCTCTCTCTCTCTCTCTCTCTCTCTCTCTCTCTCTCACACACACAATTAGTTCATTGGCGAGATTATTCAACGTTTTGGTTTTTGGTTTACGGGGTATACTTTATCGATGGACTAACCTATCCAACACTGTTAAACTAACAACCTGGTTTCACAGGAGACATGTCTTTAACATTACTAACAAAATGTTTCTTGCTAATGCTTAATACTAACAAAGTGTTTTTTGCTAATGCTCAATACAAACAAAACAACAATGTTTTTTTTCTTAATGTCACTAACAGGTCTTTGCTCCGCTGTGGCTAGCCTCGCTGGCAATAAAACATTATTATTGCTCTATAGTCAGGCAAGCGGTACATTTGCTACACGTTACCAGAGTGGGCAAGCATTTTGCTAGACAAAAATTCGGTAACCAAACCACTACCCGACAGCCTGGAATAACTGGTTATTCTGGTATGAGATGACTATGGTACGAGGTGACTATGGTACGAGATGACTATGGTACAGAGCGACTTAGGTACGGAGTGATTTAATCCGATTTTCTCCTGCATACACAACGGCTCTAGTCAATGAGGATGTTTCGCCAATGAGAACGTGGTAGCTGTAGAAAATGCACTACTATTGCCTACTAGTTTTGGGGGGTTTTCATGAGTGTTTTAAAACTAAGAACTGCTTACTTATGCATTGCACTTTACCCCTATCTCTGGAAATATGAATAAGCTTCATCTGAAATTGCCCAATCAGATTCTAGATAAATATCAATAATTTTTTATCGGGTTTTTATTAAAGTCGTTAAAAAATGCACTTCGATGGTTCATTTCAAATTAAATAAAAAAATTCTTAATTTCTCATTCCGGTTATGAGTCATGATTGGCAGTTGTGAGGGGTGTAAACTAACCCAGTTCAACAATAAGGTAGTCTACGTAACAATTCCAAAACTTGACAATTTTATGTAACCACAGTTTTCTTCAAGAGATATTAAGAGTCCTAAATATGTTAATTTATCATGCCAAAGTTCGAGCTTAAAACCCTTGTGGTGTAATTTGAGGCTTACCCAAGTGCTGGTCTCCCCAATGCTATTGCTACTCTTCACCCATAAACATTAAACTCAGACTAATATAGTAAGACAATATATTATCCTAGGTCAGCTTATGAATGCTAAAATATATTATGGTGCTTTAATAGTGACCTACATGGCTGTCGTGAGCAGCACATCCATGTACTGCTTGCTAGAGTAGAGGAGCAGTGATATTGTTATTTGCGATAAAAGTTGAGCCATCACTTCGTTGGCAAATAAACATTATCTTACCGCTCCTCTGTTCTGGTATGCGGTACATAGATGTGCTGCGCATGCTAGCTGTGTGGGTCACCAATAAAGTATCCTAATTACCTATAATTCACATAAAATCTCTAATAGTTTATGCATGCTCCATACATAAAATCATTAGAGAGATTTGATGTGAATTATAGGTAATTAGGATACTTTATTGGACCTACACATCTAGCATGTGCAGCACATCCATGTACCACATACCAGAACAGAGGAGCAGTAAGATCATGATTATTTGCAAACAAAGCGGGCTACGGCCAAGCATAAACCATTTGAGGGACAGCAAATCACGATGCTTGTAATCGGACCATGTTAAAGGTTTAGAAAACAGTGCTCTGCAGAAAATGGTACTCTAGAGAAAACGATGCTTGAGAAGTACCTCTGCCACAGATATTTCACCCCAATTTTTTGAAAAATAATTTTGTCTGCTACTTTTCTTGTTTTGTAAGATTCTGACATTATTACCTTCTGTAAATCAAGTGTTTTCACTTTGTCCCACCCAAAACCTTGGGGAACCGTCATTACTATTGGGGTATGTAGGGTGGTTGTAATCGTAAAACGACAGTTTTGCAGAATATAACACAGAACACAATAAAATACGAACACTAGTAAAAATGTTTTTCATGCAAAATTGGATTGGCTGAAGTATACTAAAATCCTTACTTCCCACCAGGACTTCCATAATTAAGGAGTAGTGATCCATGCTTAAGCATTATAAGGGAGTTTAGGCCTACCTAAAATATGTCATGCAAAATATGCTTTTTTTCTTATTTTTTTTTTTACCACGGATCTAATACACTAAACAGATTATCTGTAGAATAAACCAATCTATGACAATCAAGAGCACGCAATCACCCAAGTTACCAGAATTCTCACATTTGAAAAATGTTGCACACCACAAATATATAACCATATAACCACTTACACATCAATTGGGTATTGACGAGAAACGAATCACATTTTTACCTGCTTCTAATAATTGAGCGTCACATAAGAGGAAACTATTTAAAAATCATTACTATTCAATAGAAATTGCATATCAATTTAAAAATGGTCAACTTCAATATAAATGTAATGTAGTGATGCCTTGATTTTTTTTTTTTTGATTAGCTGAGATTTGGTAAAAATAATCCAGTATCCTAGCTATCGCAATTACATATATTTCGAAATTAAAATATACAGTATTTTCACTTAGGAACTGCATGTCCTACAAAATCTGCTTATCGTATCCATTCTTGGGTATTTACAGTATCACACAGGGTATTTGCATTAATTGTCAAATCCAAATTATCGTATCACTAAGAAAACCAGCTTCATCTTAAAATGGAAACATTGAAAAAAAAAAGAAAAAAATACTCCAAGCCAAAGATATCTATTTTCTTAGTCTTATAACATACTAAAACTAATATTACACTGTATATTACTATGGAATTTGCGTAGTAAATAAGAATTGGACTACAAAATTACGTCATTAGTAATATGTCTTGGCCTATGCGTGACGGCTCAAAAATGAGTAGTCCTACAAATATCGCAAACTACCTATCTATCAATTTCCTGTTGAAAAATAACACTGAGAACACTTTGATATGCCGGACCTCATATCTGAAT
>NC_090727.1:66198936-66203936 GCF_036898095.1 Palaemon carinicauda | reverse complement strand
CTATTGGAGATTGGTTATACGAAGGAAAAAAAAAAAAACATGAATATCCATCTAATCTTGGTCATCCAAAACGAAAAGAAATACACGAAAGCGAAATAGATAGAAAAGAGAAATAAACGAGTAAAGTTTTTAATTGTTTTATGTCCTCGATAAATGGCGTTATTACCGTAGACATTGATGAAATCGTTTCATGAAAATGTGAATTCGAGGGGATTCCCATTGGCGTTATAGTTATAATGCAATTAAATTTGAGGAATCTTGCAAATGGCACAACTTTATGAGCAGATGTAATGACCACTAGATATCCTAGGTCGTACTGATAAAAATGTATGGGTCTTGCACTTATCCATCTTAATAGTCTTCTATTTTATTTTGTTTTAATCATGAGACCCCTTTGTTTTCAAACTTGAACAGATTAGAGCAAGTCTGTCTTTTCTTAATGTATTTAGAGTTCTCTTGCTCGAGGGTACACTTGAGCACGATGTTCCATCTTATTTTTCTTCCTCTTGTTTTTTTAAAGATTTTTATTTATCTTCATTTTTTAAGTTGTTATAGTTTATTTATGAAAGATTTTATTTGGTGTTCTTTTGATTGTTAGGTGCTTATCTTGTAGTTTGTTTATTTCCATTGTTTCCTCTCCTCGCTGGGCTATTTTTCCCTGTTGGAGCCCTTGGGCTTAAGGCATCTTGCTTTTCCAACTAGGGTTGTAATAATAATAATAATAATAATAATAATAATAATAATAATAATAATAATAATAATAATAATAATAATATTACAAAATCTTTTTTTTTACCTACACAATAAATATCCATTTGTCTTATAATTACAGTTAAACTTGAGTATGTGAGTTTTAATTAGAAAACTACGAAAAAGCAATTTTTTTTAAAGAAACAATGTTAGACACACACACAAAAAAAAAATAAACTTATAAAAATATCCAAATTGGGTCACTTAATTTGAAAATTCTTTTCAAAATTCATTAATGTTAAACGATATTTTCATAATTTGTTTTGACAGAATCTAAGTAATTGATATATTTCGATAGAATATGAATTTCAAATCTAGTTTATCTAGGAATCATAAAGAAACAAGAAATGAATAGAATTTTATATTGACACACACAGAGTGAAAGGTAGATATCAGAATTACTTTGATACAGATATACTGTGTGGTTATGAAACTCTGTCCAAACACTTGTAGCTCACGGAGAGGGAGAGATTCATAGCAGCAAACCTACATAAAAATGCAAAATCTCCTCAAATAAAGACAATTATCTTCAAACAAAGAAAAGGTGAAAAACATACAGCCTCTTGCCACTACCCATTTCTCTCTCTCTCTCTCTCTCTCTCTCTCTCTCTCTCTCTCTCTCTCTTAATTTCTATAACTCAATGGAGTTTATACGTAGAACAGGAAAAAATGGTTCTACCACTGGGAAATTTTTCAGTCATATACGAAATGATTACTAATCTGAAAAAAAATATATTGTTTTTATCCAGTCAAATGAGGACTTTTTGTATTGGGGTGCTGTCATATAGCAAATATACATACACGCAATCCTATATGTATGTGTATATTTATTATATATGTGTGTGTTAGTTACACAATCCACCATTAAACTATGAAAACAGAGGTTTATCCTTCACGTAAAGTCTAAACAGTCAAGGGTAGCTTATAAAAAGGTTCTTAATTTTTCCTATAAGATTCCTTATAGTGACAAAATTAGAAAAAATAGACTTGTTTAAACAATGAAAGGAAAAGTTAAATAGACAGTTCGTGCAGCTGAGAGATATAGTTTTATATAGATAAGTAAATAAACAAGTTGAATATCAAGAATATATTACTTTCTTTCGTTGCTGTTTCTTGAATATCACATTCTTTTATGAAGTTTGCTATGAGCATTATTCTCTCTCTCTCTCTCTCTCTCTCTCTCTCTCTCTCTCTCTCTCTCTTTCTCTCTCTCTTTATATATATATATATATATATGTATGTATAAAATTTACTCCGACAGTATCAGCAGTCATCATAAAATAATGGTGAATGGTGAATTATGCATCGTCATGAATCAAATTGATGGTCATGAAAACACAAGTTTTTGTAAAGAGAGAGAGAGAGAGAGAGAGAGAGAGAGAGAGTTTACGTGAAAGTTTATACATCGAATGGAAAAAAAAGGTAATGAGAGCAATCTAAAAGGATAAGAGAGAGAGAGAGAGAGAGAGAGAGAGAGAGAGAGGAATAGTTTTCTTTACGGTAAAATCTAAGAGAGAGAGAGAGAGAGGAGAGAGAGAGAGAGAGGAATAGTTTTCTTTACGGTAAAATCTAAGAGAGAGAGAGAGAGAGAGAGAGAGAGAGAGAGGAATAGTTTTCTTTACGGAAAAATCTATACATAGATTGGAAAAAAGAGTTAATGAAGAAAGAAAAGTAAAAGAGAGAGAGAGAGAGAGAGAGAGAGAGAGAGAGGGGGGGGGGGAGAGAGAGAGAGAGAGAGAGAGAGAGAGAGAGAGAGAGAGAGAGAAGTTTTCTTTACGTGAAAAGTTCAAACATCTTATGATTAAAAGGATTCCTGAGAAGAGAAAAGTAAAAAAGAAAATACATTATCTCGTTTAACCAAGAGAGAGAGAGAGAGAGAGAGAGAGAGAGAGAGAGAGAGAGGGAGAGAGAGAGAAGTTTTCTTTAAGTGAAAGTTCAAACATCTTATGATTAAAAGGATTCCTGAGAAGAGAAAAGTAAAAAGAAAATACATTATCTCGTTTAACCAAGAGAGAGAGAGAGAGAGGAGAGAGAGAGAGAGAGAGAGAGAGAGGGAGAGAGAGAGAAGTTTTCTTTAAGTGAAAGTTCAAACATCTTATGATTAAAAGGATTCCTGAGAAGAGAAAAGTAAAAAGAAAATACATTATCTCGTTTAAACCAAGAGAGAGAGAGAGAGAGAGAGAGAGAGAGAGAGAGAGAGAAGTTTTCTTTAAGTGAAAGTTCAAACATCTTATGATTAAAAGGATTCCTGAGAAGAGAAAAGTAAAAAGAAAATACATTATCTCGTTTAACCAAGAGAGAGAGAGAGAGAGAGAGAGAGAGAGAGAGAGAAGTTTTCTTTAAGTGAAAGTTCAAACATCTTATGATTAAAAGGATTCCTGAGAAGAGAAAAGTAAAAAGAAAATACATTATCTCGTTTTAACCAAGAGAAAAAAAAACGGAACCATTGTTTGCAAGACAGGAAAGGTGAGTTAAAAGTAAGTTATTCAAGTTTCAGTGTGTGTTTTGAAAACAAGAATTACAGCAAAAAGGCATCTTTTACTTACCCCCCCTCTCTCTCTCTCTCTCTCTCCTCTCTCTCTCTCTCTCTTGCTTTTCCTTTGATAATTTTTTAAAATAAATACCTTTGTTTTTACGAAAGAAAACTATTAGAACAATAAACAGAAGAAATAGAATAAAAAACATGACATTTGTATCTTATATAATAATAATACACTTTACACTTTACACTTTATTTATTTCTTATGTACATTCATACAGTAAGAAGCCAATAGGGGTTTTTCCCTGCTATGGCATATATAACTAAAAGTGACATTTTGACATTATTAAAATAACACTTGATAAAAGGACTACATTACTTATCTCAAAATGCAATAAATACTTGAAGTTATTTACTATTTGAAATTCCAACTACAAATATAGACATTAAAGCAGAGAAACAAACATGGCTAACATACAGAATCATATAAAAACAATTCACCACTTGAGGATTTCATTTACTAATCTCAAAATTAAAGCGATTCTTGAATATTGACTTATTGCATATAACTAAATGACAAGTTTGAAAATGAGGCTGAAAACACACAAAGTTAATTCTATCACCGAACAAATACTAATAGGTAGACAAAGCCAAACGCTTATACCTAACTTTGAGAGAATAGTCCGTCTGGGGTTCCAGAAAATCATCGGGCCGCTCGTTTAAGAGCTTACAACTCTGAAAAATGACAAACCTTTTTTTCCACTTCCAAACGAACCGCCGGAAGATTTATTCTTTTACCTCTTGTTCTGTATGTGTGTGTGGGCAACAAAGGCATATAATGTTTTTCAAATATTTCAGTATTCTTATACAGAACTAGGTGCAGAAATTTTAATACATGGTACTTATAGAGGTCATTAAATTTAAGCAATGCTAACGTCTTATACATATCATTTACAGGCAATAAAGGAATATTATTTTCGTCCGCGCTGAACCCTCAGAATGCACCGAAGGATGTTATTCATCATCACCTTAATACTGCTCAAGTTGGCTTCAGAAATTCCCCCCCCCCCCCAGATTAAGATATTTTGGGTTATGATAGGGTAGACTAGTGATTGGTAAATTGGTAGTAACGTTCTCTGCGGCACTAGAGATGATAGGGAGTAAAAAAACACCATGCATTTCACTTATTTTTTCTATTTATTTCACTTGCTTGAAGAGCAAAACTTAGCCTATTATCAATAGTTACTCCTAAATATTTTATACTTGAGACCCACTCTAACTTTCTTTCATTAAAATATATATCAGGGAGATTGTTAATAGGTCTTGGCGTAACCATCATTAATTTTGTTTTTATTTACATTTGCTACTAATTTATTATTCCGAAGCCACTCTGAAAGATCGGCGATGAATGTTTCTACCTTTTCAATACATAAATCAACCGTACTGACGTAAAATACAGCATCATCCGCAAATAGAATCTTTTTAGCGCTTCCGACTTTCACTATATCATTTATGAAAATGTTGAATTCTAATGGTCCCAAAACAGATCCCTGAGGAACTCCAAATTCAATTGGTCTAAAGCTGGACTTATAGTCGCCAATGTTTACATACTGCTTTCTATCGGACAAATACGATGACAAAAACAAATTTGTAACCCCCCTAAATCCATAAATTGATAATTTTTTCACAAAGCAGTGTCCTATTTTATGCTGTCAAAAGCCTTACTCAGATCGAGAAATAAGGCAACTGTATAGGACTTCTCATGATAAGT
>NC_090727.1:66176436-66188936 GCF_036898095.1 Palaemon carinicauda | reverse complement strand
ATCCAAAAACGATTTTCGTTTAATCCGGAGCCTTTAGATTTGGCCTTAGGAAATATATATTTCCTGCAGGAAATTCTTTTGCGAGAGAGGGCGTGCGAGCGAGAACGTAAAACTGAGCAGATATCTCATATTTCCACCGAGATCCCGAAAAGTAAAATCCGGTTTAAGAAAACCAAGGCAGTCAACTTTTGTTTCGGAGAATTCATTGCTATAAGGAACGTGTTCTAATTGTTAGGTTTCGAATTCCATTTAAAAGCCCTTTCAAAATTTACAAATGTCTATGTTTTTATTTATCAATTATTTGTTGCAATAAGAAACCTTTTGTTTCAGAGAATTTATTGCTATAAAGAACTTATTCTATTTCTTGGGTTTGAAATTCATTTTAAAAGCCCTTTCAAAATTTCAAATATCTCTTTTTATTAATCCATTACGATATCAGTCATGATAAAAAAATGAAAAACTTACGTAATTTGTGTTCTCAAAGTTATTTGATTATTGTTGATGAGATAATATATGAAAATGCAAAACTGAGGTACTAGTTCATGGTAAACCACAATGATGCAGATAAAAATTAGTATTTTTTTACAGTTCCATAATTGGTATGAAAATATAATAATATTGTACATAGATAACGCAGTTAAGGCTAATCTTTCCTCATCTTAAGGCAATGGACTCTGAGCTGAACCCTATTTCTTTATGACATCAACTTACAATAATTATTATTAGTAATATTAATTTTTAATAATAATAATAATTATTAATAAAAATGATAATTACTAGCAATAATAATAATAATAATAATAATAATAATAATAATAATAATAATAATAATAATAATAATAATAATAATAATAACATTCATTTTAATGGGAAATTCTCTATTAAAATATATTGTTCTCAGCCGCATTTCAGTAAAATACAGGCGACCGTAATTTTTACCCTGCTTTGTTATTATGTTTTAACGAGTTAGTGACTGTAATATAACTCGTGAACGTCATTATATCCGTTTTTAAAATGGTGAAGACTTGGAAAATTTTATTTCAGGATTTTTCTACCGTTTTCTACTGTAAATATTTAACAGGGGATGAAAACATTTTGTTATTATTATTATTATTATTATTATTATTATTATTATTATTATTATTACTAGCCAAGCTACAACCCTAGTTGGAAAAGCAAGATGCTATAAGCCCAAGGGCTCCAATAGGGAAAAATAGCCCAGTGAGGAAAGGAAATAAGGAAATAAATAAATGATGACTACAAATTAACAATAAATCATTTTCATTTCCATTGCATTACGCTGCAAATCATTCGACAAAATTTCTTTGTTGACTGTTTGTCTAATGAGAGCAGCAAAGGTCGTTTGTTTCAAAGGAGTCAAGAAAGGAGATTTATGACGTCTTTCAAATCGTTGCTTCGTTGTAATCTCAACAAGAATTAATTACTGTGGCTCTGTGTGTGGCCCGCTGAGGGAGATTACTCAGTTGGGGATCACAATCGTTCTTGGAGATTGATACGATGCAATAAGAAGAAATGAATAATTTCTAAGTTGATTTATTGTAGTTATCAAAAATTTATTTTGATTTTTTTTTTTAGATTTTATTTGTCAGTACTATTATTAATTTATAAGAAATGATCATTTGGGTAGTTTTCATCTCGGAGATTGATACAATACAATAAGAAGAAATGAATAATTTCTAAGTTGATTTATTAAACTTATCAGAAATTTATTTTGATTTTTTTTAGATTTTATTTGTCAGTATTATTATCAAATTATAAGAAATAAGAATTCGGGTAGCTTTCATCTTCCAGATTGATACGATATAATAAGAATTAAATAATTTCTAAGTTGATTTATATTACAATTATCAGAAATTTACTCAGAGATTTTTATTTTTTTTTTCATTTTTAGATTTTGATTGTCAGTAGTGTTATCATATTAGAAAAAAAAATCGTTGTATGTAGAAAAGCTAGAAATATTCATGTTTTTTTCTTATACCGAGATTGTTCAAAATGTGCACTAAAAACAAGAAACGGTAAAAATCTGGAATAAATGTTGCCAAGCATTTATCCTTTTGAAAAACCGTTTAAGATTATATTAAAGTAGGGTAAAATTACTGTCACCTGTGTTTAACTGAACAGTATATTTTTACGAAGAATTTCCAATTAAAATTACGTGTTTTTTAACAGTGTAGGTTTGCAGATAGAATTATTATAGTTTAATTTTCTTGTTATTAATAAATTAATTACTAGAAAACAAAGCTCATATATATAAAAAGTTTTGAGCTTCGCTCAAATGATTGAAAAAATTACCTGTAATTAATCAAGAACTATTTGGTATAACATTAGAAACCTTTAGATACTAATTTAAGTATATCATATTAGTATTATTATTACTTGCAAAGCTAAAACCCTAGTTGGAAAAGCAGGATGCTATAAACCTAAGGGCACCAACAGGGAAAATAGCCCAGTGAAGAAAGGAAAAAGGGAAAAATAAAATATTTTAAGATCAGTAACAACATTAAAATGAACTTTTTCTATATAAAATATGAAAAATTTAACAAAGCATCTTTTCTAGAAGAGGGACACTCCAAAATCAAACCACCGTTCTCTAGTCTTGGGTAGTGCCATAGCCTCTGTACCATGGTCTTCCACTGTCTTGGGTTAGAGTTCTCTTGCTTGAGGGTACACTCGGGCACACTATTCTGTCTTATTTTTCTTCCTCTTGTTTTGTTAAAGTTTTTTATAGTTTATATAGGAAATATTTATTTTGGCGGTGTTGTTATTCTTGAATTATTTTATTCTTCCTTGTTTATTTCCTCAATGGGTTACTTTTCCCTGTTGGAGCCATTAGACTTATAGCATTTTGCTTTTCCAACTAGGGTTGTTGCTTAGCTAATAATAATAATAATAATAATAATAATAATAATAATAATAATAATAATAATAAAACAAGAGGAAGAGAAATAAAATAGTAGTGTGTGCTCAAGTGTACCCTCAAGCAAGAGAACTCTAACCCAAGACAGTGGAAGACAAAGGTACAGAGGCTATAGCACTACCCAAGACTAGAGAATTAGCAAAGAATAGGCCAGACTATTCAGTGTGTGTGTTTGCGTGTCTGTCTGTCTGTAGGTAAAGGAAAAATGAACAGTAACCAGAGAGAAGGATCCAACGTCGTACTGTCTGGCCAGTCAAAAGACCCCATAACTCTCTAGCTGTAGTATCTCAACGGGTATTTAATTCATAGCGTAATATTTTTCATGAAGAAAATATACTAGAAACTCTACAAAGATGTATTTTTTCACAGCAGATATAACAAATACGAGAGAGAGAGAGAGAGAGAGAGAGAGAGAGAGAGAGAGAGAGAGAGAGCTTGAATCTGTCTTGATCAGATACTGTATTACTGAAGTTTCAAAAAAAGTATAAATAGAAAAGATTTCTACTTAGCCAAGATGTTTTTCACAAGGCCTTGCAATAATAGAGGAGAAGAAAATTAGCAGATAAGAGAACTCTATTCTAACAATTTCTCTTTGTTCGGCATTCACGACACTTGAGTGATCTTAACAAAGTCGAAACTTTTAACTATAAAAAAATACGAAACCAAGTTTTTACGATCTTAAAAAAGGCGTAAGTTTTAATGGTCTACGCAAGGCGAAACTTTTAACGATCAATTTCATCAAAACTTTTTTTCTAAAAATTTTGAAAAAAAATATCAATAGAATAAAATAAATCAAAGTCCTCGTTCAGCTCTTACCCATCGATTTATTGTTAGCATAATCTTATAATCTTTTTTATTATCATATCAAAATTCTTCTCAACTTTGAACACTGATAGTTTCCAAGAAAACAATGTAGGTTTTGTGAATGGTGGTGTCGTGTTGTTAATGGTAAAGATTGAAATCTGTGTTTTTAAAGGTGGCTCGTGAATTTCAGAGGCAAGGGACACTGCAATGCCATAGCAGGACAATGCCCGAGAGATTGACCATATAAACATATGATCAGCTCACAAACCATCTCTCCACATAAGCTAAGACCAGGGAGGGCCAGGCAATGGCTGCTGATGACTTTGCAAGTAGCCTATGAAACTATTGAGTTTGAGCTGGTTTCGAACCCCATCCAGTAGATCGCCAGACAGGGACGTTCCCAATAGGCTATCACAACCCTAGCCCTTTGCTCGACCTTGACCTTGACTTTTGACCTTACCATGTTTTAATTAGCGTGTATATTAATACACTCAAATGTGAACTAACTTTCAAGTTTCTGGGACGATGATGTCCAATCTTCTGGCTGATTACGTGAATTGGACATTTTGCTTGACCGTGACCTTGACATTTGACCTTGACTTTCCAAAATTTAATTATTTCCAGCGCTTTACATAACAGTTAATACCTGCAATGTTCATTACTCTACGATTAATATTGTTTCCAGGAAGCTGTTCACATACAAACACACACATATACAAAGAGGGCGTAAAACATAACCTCCTTCCAACTTCGTTGGCGGAGGCAATTACAAATGAATAAAACTAAACTCATCTATGATAACGCTTTGTTCTTCAATAAGAAAATTAAAATAATGCTGTACCTATATATATTTAGTATTTCCTATTACAATCTTTATGAAAACCCGTACCCAGCTTGGCCTTTCACGCATGACGAAAACATCTCTTACATTGTATACAAAATCCTGATTCTCTTTTTTTGAATCATTCGCTGATGAGAACTATGATGAAGAGCTTCCTTTTGACTTGAAACCTTAGATTCATAAAAAAAATTGGAAACATCTATTGAAGCAGGATCTCATTTTTTTTATTAGAAATCACACAAGGATTAATTCTCTCTCTCTCTCTCTCTCTCTCTCTCTCTCTCTCTCTCTCTCTCTCTCTCTCTCTCTACAAGGCTATTTTCCATCTTATTTCGTGTTTATCTGGTTCTGAATATTCCCAGATTGAAATTTTATAAATTCTCTAGATTATCTCATACAATTACCGTTTTGGAATGAAATACTACTACTACTACTACTACTACTACTACTAATAATAATAATAATAATAATAATAATAATAATAATAATAATAATAATAATAATAATAATATAAGAAATATAAGCACTAACAAACAAGGATTACGTGTAAGGAAATCATGAAAAATTGAATTGATACATGATACATACAAACTTTCTGAGTACGAGAGAGAGAGAGAGAGAGAGAGAGAGAGAGAGAGAGAGAGAGAGAGAGAGAGAGAGAGAGCCAGGTGTAAGTAATGGGGTAATTAAGGAACCACTTACCAAAAAATATTGGTAGCCTTTACGGCAAATGAAATGGATATTATTTTGTATTTATCGATAAGAGAATTGTTTGGACAAATAGTTTATTTATCTTTATTTATGTATATATGAATATCTATTTATGAATATCTCTATATTTATATGCATATATATATATATATATATATATATATATATATATATATATATATATATATATATACATATACACATATATATATATATATATATATATATATATATACACACACACACACATATATATATATATATATATATATAATGATCATATTGATTATAAAAATTAAAGGTGTTTCATGACCTGTTAAATCAACACTATAGATTTCATGAACTGGAATATTGCACGAAATATTTTTCACATCATTATGTTTTCTGTTCTCTTTTAAATTTAGATCATAACATATTTTAAAATATATCTAATTGCAAATTTTACGAACAACGGTTGGAAATCTATCCTAAACAAATAAAAAATGATTGGTTTCATATCTACCCTTTTACGTGTATTATCAGTAAAGTCATCATGACTATTATCGTTATTATTCGAAATCTTACGATCACACAACAATAGGGAGACAGCTTCGCAGCACACGCAAACAGAGAAATTTACCCAACTAATGGAATTAACATAATAAACGAGTCAGCTCATGGCGATGTGTTTGCACTTCTCAAAGAGAAGACAATGTTGAGCAAGAGAGGTAAACAAGTCTCTTCAGTAAGACGCTAATTAAACTAAGTGATAAATAATCTCGAGAAAAGCTTTAAAAATTGTAACAGGAGGAAAAAAATGGAAAATTAGGTGACATGAGTGGTGATATTATACAGTAGTTTCACACATACATATTTGAGAGAGAGAGAGAGAGAGAGAGAGAGAGAGAGAGAGAGAGAGAGAGAGAGAGAGAGAGAGAGACTATATAGATATACACACACACACACACACACACACACATATATATATATATATATATATATATATATATATATATATATATATATATATATATATTTTTATTTTTTATTTTTTTTTCTACCATGAATCTTTTTCCCCTTAAATAAATTATCAAGGATTTTGATGCTCATGGACGCTCTGAAGTCTTGGATGTACAGAGATGAGTTACAAAAGAAGAAAGAAAGAGATAAAAGAAATAAGAGAAAAAGCCGCCCCCCCCAAAAAAAATGCCTAAGAAAGCTACGATGAAAGATGGTTGTTTTGTGTTTACATATCATCCATGACCGTATCAAATACTTTTTTTTTCTTTTTTTTCAAGAGCCTGCCTATTCAAGATTTCATCCATTGAAGGAATAGTACACTGTAATCTATTTCAACGGATCATGAACTTTTATACAAGCAATTCCGAGCAAGAACGTCATAAACACTCAAACAAGATAATTCATAAACAAGTAGGCTTAAACAGGTTGTTACCAGTGCGAGGAGAAAGCAATAATACACAAAAAAAAAGTTAAAAAAAAAATTAGTGAATAAGGTTATAAATATGCATTCCTTTCAACTACATACAAAAATCTCTTACTATATTTCCTTCCCAGAAATTCCTTTTATCGTGTAATCCTTTTCAAATCCTTCCAAGAGTAATTCAGAGCTTTCCAATAGAATTGAAACATGGCTCAGAGAGAGAGGTTAGACTCCATAGGTTATCCAGGCGTCATCTTCACAAAAGTCTTTAATGGAACTTGGCTCCATTCTTACATTCCATTAACCTTCGTGGCAGGCTTCGTTAGGCGACTGGGAAAGGGAAGAAATTTTACATTGGAATTGTTTGGCTTATTTATATGATTTCTTAATTGTTTATTTATTTGTTTTTACCTCCGCCAATAGAGTTGGGAGGAGGTTATGTTTTCGCCGTTGTATGATTTTTTGTTTGTTTGTTTGTGGAGAACTTCCTGGCAACAATATTACTCATAGAGTAGTGGAACTTTCAGAGATTAATTTTTATGCTGAGATGTGAAAATTATTCAATTTTGAATGTCTTAGGTCAAAGGTCAAGGTCACAGTCAAGCATAAGGTCGTCTGTGTGTGAATAACTTCCTGGCCACAATAATACTCATAGAGTAGTGGAACTTTCAGAGATTAATTGTTATGCTGAGATGTAGAAATTATTCAATTTCTAAAGTCTTAAGTCAAAGGTCAAGGTCACAGTCAAGCAAAAGGTCGTCTGTGTGTGAATAACTTCCTGGCCACAGATTTACTCAAAGAGTAGTGGAACTTTCAGGGAGTAATTGTTATTTTGAAGACTTTGAAAGCATATGTTCATTGATATTAGCTATTATGGCTATTATTTACATAAATCAATATAATATTTAGTTAAACATTTGCGTGAATGTTTATTAGAGGGTCTTTAAATTTGAAAATGTTTTCCAACATTTGTTTACGATTGATAGATGTAAAGCTTCAACAATTATTACGTTTAATATTAAAGAGAAAACAAATTGGGCAAAAAACAATAAAACTAAGCTCTTACGATAAAAAAAAGGCTTTGTAATAGGGAATTATTTACTTACTAAGGGTGTACCCTGCAGCTTTCAAGTATATTACACAAAGTAGAAATGTCGTCTTTTCGAAAAAGACGAAGACATTTTGAATTCTAGGCCGATCAAAATTCCACCAAGGCCTCTGTTCTATTCGAAAGAACCGAGAGAAACTTTTTAAATGTTAGGCATTGACAAATCGAGGAAGATTCGTTAGGGGAAAGAATTTGGAACGAAAAACTACGAAAGTATTTAGTATCTTCAATAATATATATATGTTTAATCTTTTGTAGATAATAAAGGAATATATAAATGAATAAGGTAATAAATTAACAAAATTTTTCGAAGAATTAGTAAAATACAATATTTACTATAATTTACTATATTCTCTTTAATTCCGGTGCAATTACCATCTGTGATGGACAGCTTTGAGTACCTTAACATCAAAAGGAATATTGATGTCTCATTCTGTGTTTCCGAATGTCTGTCAAATGTCTAATTCTCTGTCTGCTATCTTATACCTAATTTCCAAACTTTCTTTATTTTTTTCCTGTCCATCTCTGACTTTTGCAGTTTGGAGTGACAAGAAAAATCCCATCAACAAGAAAAAGAAAATGACTCAGATAGGCCTATTGAAATACCATCACGGACTCCCTTATCTCCCGCGAAACTTTCAAGAAACTTTACATATCTCTGACATTGACAAATTGGCCGAGATCAGTTGGAGGAGATCGCCGAAGTGTTAAGAAAGTCAGACTGCGGAAAAGAGGCGTCTCATTTTTCACTTCATTTTGGGTGATACGTTCGAAGATGTCGGACTTCGGAGTTGGGTAATAAATATCCCCCTTTTTTTATTGGTGTTTCCCTCGGGGATTTGATACCTTGATAGTTTAATAGAAGTTTATTCTTCCCAAGACCCTAAGAGCAGAGGAGGTCTGGTAATCTGTTAGTCAGCTGTATTTGACCCGGACTAATAGTCATCTGTATTTAACAAAGACTAATGGCCATCTGTTTATGGCCAGGACTAATAGCCATCCGTATTTAGCCAGGACTAATGACCATCTGTATTTGGCCAGGACTAATAACCATATGTATTTGGCCAGGACTAATAACCATCTGTATTTGGCCAGAACTAATAGCCATCTGTATTTGGCTAAAACCAATGGCCAACTGTATTTGACCGGGACTAATAGTCGTCTGTACTCAACAAGGACTAATGGCCAAATGTGTTTGGCCAAAACTAATGGTCATCTGTATTTAGCTAGGAGTAATAGCCAGCTCTAGTTGGCTACAATTGATAGTCATCTGTATTCAACAAGGACTAATGGCTACCTGTATTTGGCCAGGACTAATAGTAATCTGTATTTGGCTAGGACTAATAGTACTCTATATTTGGCGAGGACTATTGGTCATCTTTATTTGGTCAGGAATAATTACTCTCTGTATTGGGCCAGGACTAATACCCATCTGTATTTAACAAGGATTAGTGGCTAACGGTATTTGGTCAGGACTAATAGCTATCAGTATTTGGCCAAGACTAATAGCCATCTATATTTGGCTAGGACTAATAGTCATTTGCATTTAACAAGGACTAATGGCTAACTGTATAAGGTCAGGACTAATAGCCATCTGTATTAGGCCAGGACTAATAGCCATCTGTATTTGGCCAGGATTAATGGCCATCCATATTTGGCCAGGATTAATGGCCCTCTGTATTTGGCCAAGACTTATAGCCATCTTATTTGGACAAGACTAAGAGCAATATGTATTTGGCCAGGACTAATAGACCTCTGTATTTGGCCAGGACTAATGTCCATTAGTATTTGTCCAGGACTAGCAGCCATCTGTAATTTGCCAAGATTAATACGCATCTGTATTTGGCCAGGACTAATACCCATCGGTATTAGGAGAGGACTAATAGTCATCTGTATTTGGCCAGGACTAACAGCCACCTGTATTTGGCCAGGACTAATAGCCACCTGTATTTGGCTAGGACTAATAGCCATCTGTATTTGGCCAGGATTAACAGCCACCTGTATTTGGCCAGGACTAATAGCCATCTGTATTTGACCCGGACTAATGGCCATTTGTATTTGGACAGGACTAATGACCATCAGTATTTAGCCAGGATTAACAGCTATCTGTATTTTGCCAAGATTAATACCCTTCAATATTAGGGCAGGACTAATGGCTATCTGTGTTTGGTCAGGACTAATACTCATCAGTATTGGCAAGGACTAATGGCTATCTTTATTTGGCCAGGACTAATACCCATCATTATTAGGCCAGGACTGATGGCTATCTGTATTTGACCACGACTAATAACCATCTGTATTTGGCCAGGACTAATAGCCATCTGTATTTAGCCAGGACTAACAGCCACCTGTATTTAGCCAGGACTAATAGCCACCTGTATCTGGCTAGGACTAATAGCCATCTGTATTTGCCAAGGATTAACCACCATCTGTATTTGTCCAGGACTAATAGCCACCTGTATTTGACAAGGTCTAATGGCCATTTGTATTTGGACAGGACTAATGACCATCAGTATTTAGCCAGGACTAACAACCACATGTATTTTGCAAGGATTAATACCCTTCAGTAATAGGGCAGGACTAATGGCTATCTGCATTTGGCTGGGACTAATACCCATCAGTATTTAGCCAGGATTAACAGCCATCTGTATTTTGCCAAGATTAATACCCATCAATATTAGGGCAGGACTAATGGCTATCTGTGTTTGGTCAGGACTAATAGCCATCAGTATTGGCATGGACTAATGGCTATCTGTATTTGGCCAGGACTAATACGCATCAGTAATAGGCCAGGACTGATGGCTATCTGTATTTGACCACGACCAATAACCATCTGTATTTGGCAAAGAATAATACCCATCTGTATTTGGCCAGGACTAACAACCACCTGTATCTGGCCAGGACTAATAGGCACCTGTAATTGGCCAGGACTACTAGCCATCTGTATATGGCCAGGATTATCAGCCACCTGCATTTGGCCAGGACTAATAGCCATCTCTATTAACCAGGAATAATGGCCATTTGTATTTGGACAGGACTAATGACCATCAGTATTTAACCAGGACTAACAACCACATGTATTTTGCAAGGATTAATACCCTTCAGTAATAGGGCAGGACTAACAGCTATCTGTATTTTGCCAAGATCAATACCCTTCAGTATTAGGGCAGGACTAATGGCTATCTGCATTTGGCCAGGACTAATACCCATCAGTATTTGGCCAGGACTAACAGCCATCTGTATTTTGCCAGGACTAATACCCATCATTATTAGGCCAGGACTGATGGCTATCTGTATTTGTCCACGACGAATAACCATCTGTATTTGGCCAGGACTAATTGCCATCTGTATTTGGCCAGGACTAACAGCCACCTGTATTTAGCCAGGACTAATAGCCACCTGTGTCAGGCTAGGACTAATAGCCATCTGTATTTGCCAAGGATTAACCACCATCTGTGTTTGGCCAGGACTAATAGCCACCTGTATTTGACCAGGACTAATGGCCATTTGTATTTGGACAGGACTAATGACCATTAGTATTTAGCCAGGATTAACAGCCATCTGTATTTTGCCAAGATTAATACCCATCAATATTAGGGCAGGACTAATGGCTATCTGTGTTTGGTCAGGACTAATACTCATCAGTATTGGCAAGGACTAATGGCTATCTTTATTTGGCCAGGACTAATACCCATCATTATTAGGCCAGGACTGATGGCTATCTGTATTTGACCACGACTAATAACCATCTGTATTTGGCCAGGACTAATAGCCATCTGTATTTAGCCAGGACTAACAGCCACCTGTATTTAGCCAGGACTAATAGCCACCTGTGTCAGGCTAGGACTAATAGCCATCTGTATTTGCCAAGGATTAACCACCATCTGTGTTTGGCCAGGACTAATAGCCACCTGTATTTGACCAGGACTAATGGCCATTTGTATTTGGACAGGACTAATGACCATTAGTATTTAGCCAGGATTAACAGCCATCTGTATTTTGCCAAGATTAATACCCATCAATATTAGGGCAGGACTAATGGCTATCTGTGTTTGGTCAGGACTAATACCCATCAGTATTGACAAGGACTAATGGCTATCTGTGTTTGGCTAAGACTAATACCCATCACTATTGGCCAGGACTAATGGCTATTCGTATTTGGCCAGGACTAATACCCATCACTATTGGCCAGAACTAATGGCTATTTGTATTTGGCCAGGACTAATGCCCATCACTATTGGCCAGGACTAATGGCTATTCGTATTTGGCCAGGACTAATACCCATCAGTATTGGCCATGACTAATGGCTATCTCTATTTGACCACGACTAAGAGCCACCTGTATTTGATCATGATTAATACCCATCAGTATTAGGCCAGGACAGATGGTTATCCTTATTTGATCAGGATAGTTTGAGGTAGTGTCTGCAACCTCTACCTACTTATTAGCTAAGGAGGGGGAGGAATTAGGAAGCCTAAATTTTTATATGCTAAGTCAGTCGTAAAGGTGCTAGTCATATGTTTATTATGATATGTCTTAAGGAAAATATCCTGTTCGTTTCTTCTTCCACTTATGAGCGACCTTTAAACCTATTTAGGGGTACGATAACTGTATGTTATCATATTTATTTTTCTCAAAAAAAAAAAAAAAACTGTAAGTCATAATAAGCAAAAATACA
>NC_090727.1:66158936-66166436 GCF_036898095.1 Palaemon carinicauda | reverse complement strand
ATTTTGTGGGGTAGCCGACATGAAATAAATGTAACAAAAAGGGGACCTCTCCTCTCTACGTTCCTCCCAGCCTGACAAGGGACTGAACCGAGTTCGGCTGGTACTGCTAGGGTGCCACAGCCCACCTTCCCCCGTTATCCACCACAGATGATGCTTCATAACGCTGAATCCCCTTCTGCTGCTACCTCCGCGGTCATCCAAGGCACCGGAGGAAGCAGCAGGGCCTATTGGAATTGTGTCACAATAGCTCGCCATTCATTCCTATTTCTAGCACGCTCTCTTGCCTCTCTCACATCTATCCTCCTATCAACCAGAGCTTTCTTCAATCCATCCATCCACCCAAACCTTGGTCTTCCTCTTGTACTTCTCCCATCAACTCTTGCATTCATCACCTTCTTTAGCAGACAGCCATTTTCCATTCTCTCAACATGGCCAAACCACCTCAACACATGCATATCCACTCTAGCCGTTAACTCATTTCTTACACCCGTTCTCACTCTCACCACTTCGTTCCTAATCCTATCTACTCGAGATACACCAGCCATACTCCTTAGACACTTCATCTCAAACACATTCAATTTCTGTCTCTCTGTCACTTTCATTCCTCACAACTCCGATCCATACATCATAGTTGGTACAATCACTTTCTCATATAGAACTTTTTTTACATTCATGCCCAACCCTCTATTTTTTACTACTCCTTTAACTGCCCCCAACTCTTTGCAACCTTCATTCACTCTCTGACGTACATCTGCTTCCACTCCACCATTTGCTGCAACAACAGACCCTAAGTACTTAAACTGATCCACCTCCTCAAGTAACTCTCCATTCAACATGACATTCAACATCGCACCACCCTCCCTTCTCGTACATCTCATAACCTTACTCTTACCCACATTAACTCTCAACTTCCTTCCCTCACACACCCTTCCAAATTCTGTCACTAATCGGCCAAACTTCTCTTCCGCATCTGCAACCAGTACAGTATCATCCGCAAACAACAACTGATTTACCTCCAATTCCTGGTCATTCTCGTCTACCAGTTTCAATCCTCGTCCAAGCATTTGAGCATTCACCTCTCTCACCACTCCATCAACATATAACATCCCTGTTTCAGCCCCACTATCGCCGGAAATCAATCGCTCACTTCATTTCCTATCCTAACACAGACTTTACTACCTTTGTAGAAACTTTTCACTGCTTGCAACAACCTTCCAAAAACTCCATATAACTTCATCACATTCCACATTGCTTCCCTATCAACTCTATTATACGCTTTCACCAGATCCATAAACGCAGCATAAACTCCTTACCTATTGCTAAATATTTCACGCATATCTGCCTAACTGTAAAAATCTGATTCATACAACCCGTACCTCTTCAAAAACTACCCTGTACTTCTGACAGTGCATTCTCTGTTTTATCCTTAATCCTATTAATCAGTAATAATAATAATAATAATAATAATAATAATAATTATAATAATAATAATAATAAGAATAATAATAATAATAATAATAATAACAATAATAATAATAACAAAAACAAAAACAAAAACAAAAACAAAAACAAAAACAATACCAAATTTATCAAAACTGGGAAAGCAACTTGAAACTATTCCTTTCGATGAAAAATATGGCATAAACTTTAATTTTCTTTATTGAGTAGAAGAGGTAGTGATCATAATTATTCAATTATTTTCAATGTTAATAAATATGATTTCATCATTGGGATGAATTTCAAGGTTTATGCAAATTTCGGAGAACATTAAGATGAGTTCATCATAATTCTTCATACATTTCTAAAAAGCAAATATAGATAAACTCATGATACTTTTCCAATTAGGCAATGATATATATATATATATATATATATATATATATATATATATATATATATATATATATATATACATATACATATATGCACATGTATATATATATGTATATATATATGTATATATATATATATATATATATATATATATATATATATATATCTTATATATACACATATATATGTGTATATATATATATATATATATATATATATATATATATATATATATATATATATACTATGCATATAACTATATGTATATATTTACATTTATATATATATATATATATATATATATATATATATATATATACTATGTAGGTAATTTAACTATATGTATACAGTATATATATATATATATATATATATATAAATATATATATATATATATATATATATATATATAAATATATATATATATACATATATATATATATATATATATATATATATATATATATACATGTGCATACATGTATAGGTATATATATATATATATATATATATATATATATATATGTATGTGTATATATATATATATATATATATACACATATACATGTATGCACATGTATATATATATATATATATATATATATATATATATATATATATATATATATATACATATATATATATATATATATATATATATATATATATATATATATATATATATATATACATACAGTATATACATACATAATTCCAAACTCAATTTACCTAAGATACTGAATTAGATTTTGTTATAATAGACCAATAAAGAACATTACTTTGATGACTTACTTACTGGAAGAAATTCATTCTTTTTTGGAGCAAATTTTTCAAGAATGCCACGAAAAAAAAAAACTCCAAAAATTACCTTTGAATTACCTCTCTTAACAGCTCTCGAATTCCCGCAATTGTCTTCTTAATTCACTTTTGTCTTTCGGTAATTAAAATCTTCTCTTTGGGAGACGGTGATTAAATTTGCGAAAGTGGTATCCCATTACGAAGCAAAAGAGAAATATGGCTTTTTTTTCTTCTTTGGCGATTTTCTGTTTACGTAAGAACTTTCATACTAGTATATATATATATATATATATATATATATATATATATATATATATATATATATATATATATAAATAAATAATATATATATATATATATATATATATATATATATATATATATATATAATAACAATAATAATAATAATAATAATAATAATAATAATAATAATATTAATAATAATAAACTGAATCTCACCCACGTCTAAACAAAATTAATCCCTGAAAGTGTCACTACTCTGAGTCAAATTGTGGCCAGGAAGTTGTTTACAAACAAACAAGTAGACAAACAGGGGTGAAAACTTTGTTGGCGTATGTAATAGAATAATCTTTATCAATAATATAACTTAAAAAATAATAATAAATGAATAAGTATTCGAATCTCTCCCATTAATCTATGAAATAATTTCACAGTCAAGCCCCCTCACCGCAAAGAAAAAAGGGGGGAAAATCTAATTTCCATTCTCGCTGAATTTGAATTTCTTGCCTCCGAGAATTCATAATTGCATCTATCCGACAGGAAAATGAATTTATGTTACCCTCATAAATATTTCAAGTTTATTGTAACAAGGGGAGAAAAGGGAGAGGCAAAACGCATTCATTTGCAAATGTTCCCCCGGGTGGTTAAGCCTGATGCAAAGGTTACAATGATTGGCGAAAATTAAATTCTCATACCAGAGGGGCACTCAGTGGAGCGCAGTCTTCCATCGTGGTAGCCTATTTCTCGACCTTTTGCTCGAACTTGATCTTGACCTTTGATATTAATCTTTGGCAACGTCGTTCAATTAGTTCATTATGCATGTTGCAAAAAGATTTTTCAGAACTCTGACCATCCTTTACAGTCAGATCTCCCTGGACAATTCTATGCTGTTCGTAATACTAGGCAGGCAATTAATTCTAATAGCCAGGCCTTCTCCATCATGAGGCTCAAGACTACACAGTATTCTAGAAGTTTTATTCCAGCTGTTACCAAGTTGTGGAATTATCTTCCTAATCGGGTAGTTGAATCAGTAGAACTTCAAAAGTTCAAAGTTGGAGCAAATGTTTTTATGTTGACCAGGCTGACATGAGTTATTTTATAGTTTACATCTGACATATCTGTTTTTGACGTTGTTAATATCTGTTTTGACGTCGTTCCGGTTTTTAGAATGATTTATTGTTAATTTGTACTCATCATTCATCTATTTCCTTATTTCCTTTCCTCACTGGCAATTTTTCCCTATTGGAATTCTTGTGCTTATAGCATCTTGCTTTTCCAACTAGGGTTGTAGCTTGGCTAGTAATGATAATAATAATGTATTAATTGGCGTGGATTTTCATGCACTCAAATAAAAACCAAGTTTAAGTCTCTGTGACAACGATGTCAAAACTTATGGGTGATGACCTGAATTAGAGATTTTGCTTGACCGTGACCTTGACCTCTGAAGAAGTGGTTCTTTTGAATATAAATATATATGAATGTATATATATATATATATATATATATATATATATATATATATATATAATATATATATATATATATGAATGTATATATATATATATATATATATATGAATGTATATATATATATATATGAATGTATATATATATATATATATATATATATATATATATATGTATATATATATATATATATATATATATATATATATATATATATACAGTATATATATATATATATATATATATATATATATATATATATATATATATGTGATGATGTCCTTGATTTTTCTTGCAATAAATCTTCTTAATTAGTCTAGTATCTTACCTCTGCATATTATTTCCTTTAGTTTAATATTAATTGAATTTCTCTCAGGAGTTTACATAAGCAAAGTTACGTGGGTGAGGGATACGAATGCTGGTTTCTTTCTTTACTAGACATAAAAGGGGGTTTGAACAGGCACTTACAAGCAGTCAAAAAACAAAAGCGTGGTTTCTACATTAACACTTAGTGATGAATTCAGACGTCTTTACACAGGCTGGAGAATTTGGTGAATCCTGGTTTAGTTAGGCCTAAACGTCAATCATAGACCTACTGTCGTCGCTGAAGTATGAGCCTTCGTCAGGTGTTGGGAAGGCTGGCGCGAAGTTCTAGACACGCCTTGGTCACTTGGGGACGTCACGCCTCTTGGTCGCTCTGGGACGTCTCGCCAAACACACTCACAGACAATCAGGTGCGGGCGTAGTAACTTCGTTCGTCGTCCTTCGTTCTCAGGGGTAAATGTTCCCCTGTAATTTCTCGGCTGCTTTAGGATTCTACGTAATCGCCGTCCCTCAATTTGGTATAGGCAGCCGCCATGTGTTGTTCGTCAAGGAGACCCGGCAGGTTAAGTAGGTCGTTAGACCTATTATACAGAGCGACTACTAGGAAGAGAGCGAGATGCCTTGTTGTTGTTGGGGTATTAAAGCCAACACTTGTTGTCGAGATGCCGTCTTCTCGTTGCTTATATATGGTCGTCCTGGGCGTGTCAAGCTATCCTTAATCACGTGACTTTTTCCCGGCTTCCACGTCTCATTCGTCTATGTTCCGTTCGACATTCAAGAACGGATCCTGTCGTTCGGGGAGTTGTTTACGGGAAAGAACCCTGGAGTCAGCGAAATTAGTTGAAAACATCCTACCTAACTCTCGTTCACTCTCCTGTCTCTCCACAATTCTTTCTATATCTTTACAATTACTACTAACTGCATTTGTCTCCCCATTTCTTATTAATTAATAAAACACACAAACAAAGGCATCAACAATATACATAAACCTTCTGCATATGAAACTTATCCAAAAATAAGCATCTGTCTGACATATATATATATATATATATATATATATATATATATATATATATATATATATATATATATATATATATATGTATAATGAATTAATCATGAATTAAAATATAGAAGTGTTACCATAAATTCAATAAATAACTGGAGTAGATACTGTAAAAAAATTAACATGAATATAATTACATAGATGAATCTAATAAATATGCGTTTGTTTTAAAATAAGAACTTGATTATGGAAATCAAGATGATCCATCTATATTTTGAATTAAAGATCGAAAAAAAGTGTAAATTTTTGTCAGAATCCTGATATTTCCACCATGTTAATTTAAACTTACTATGGTTTCATTATAGAGTTTACGATTTATTATACAAGTATGAAATTAAAATATAGATTAATAACTTCTCATACTTAACTTTAATTCCTCCTTTTACTATTCGTAGTCAAATCCAACGAAAGGGAAGAGAAATAGATAAATAAAATAGAATTTAAGGAAAGACGTTGGCAGTGACTGGAAAAATAACACTACACTGTTAAAAAGACCGTAATTTTAATCGGAAATTCTCCGTAAATATATACTGTTCTCCTACGTATATCAGTAAAATACAGGCGACTTTAATTTTACCATACTTGTTCTTATATTTTACGGGTTGGTGACCGTAATATTACTCCTTTATGTCAATATATCTTTTTTTTTTTTTTAAACGGTGAAAATCCTGGAATAAATGTTGCCAAAAATTTACCGTTTCTAATGCAAAGTTTGAACGGTGTACCGGTTGTCAGGAATGTTGCAAATACAGATGCGCGCGTGGCACTTATGTCAACACAATATTTTCCTTTGGATGATAAATATTGCCATTTTTTTTCTCTTTGGTTGTATGACATTGTAATGTAAACATGTGTCTCTTTCATGTGAAGGCAAAAGATGTTGATACAACATTGCATATGTGACTTACAGACTCTGACAGAAGGAGTTCTATCGACTGCATTTGAACATCTGAATCCTTAAGTAGAAAGAAGACCGAGTTTGATATACAGTTCAAATAGGAATCACATAAAATTTCCTTTCAAAGACTACCGTTTTGAAGAAATGATCAATATAAATTGTACTATCTGGATATGCAATAATTTCTATAGAAATGTTAAATTTCCTGATAATTCTATCCATATTGAAAGGTATTTAACCAATCAAAGATTTAAAGGCCGCTCATTAATGGCAGAGGCAAGGGACAGTGTCATTACCCTATCAGGCAGGACAATGCCCTAGAGACTAGCGATATTACATATGAATAGCACCTAAGCCCCCGCTCCCCATATAGGACCAAGAAGGGCCAGACAATGGCTGCTGATGACTTAGCAGATAGACATATAGGCTCCCCCAACTATTCATCCTTAACTTACAAGGATGGTGAGATTGCAGCAACGAAAGGAACTAATGAGTTTGAGTGGGACTCGAACTCCAGTCTGGTAATCATGAGGCAAGGTCGTTACCAACATGCCACCACATAAAATTCCCTCTTAAAGACTAACGTTTTGAAGAACATATGAATTTGTATTATACAGGTACTATGTGGATATGCAATGATTTAAATAAGCAAGTTTAATTCCCTATATACATTTTATATTGAAAAGTGTACAACTAATTGCCTATATCTAGTCATTTATCAGAGAAGAGAGTCTCTATTCATGATAGTTATTGGAATCAAAGGTTTATCAGAGAAGAGTCTATATTTTCTGACAGTTATTGAAATTATAGGAAATAGTAACCGATTGTGCCTCTAACACCAGTTACTAGGTAACTGGTGTAGACAGGATGTTATT
>NC_090727.1:66153936-66156436 GCF_036898095.1 Palaemon carinicauda | reverse complement strand
TGATGAAAAACTGAAATGATAATTGGCTAAAATATGAAATCGAAAGAGCCTTATGTATTACTGTATGTGATAAACCAGAGAGGCACTCAGTAAAGTGCAGACCTTCTGCGCAACCTCGACCTTATCCTTTGACTTTAACATGTATTAAATGTCGTGGATTTTCACACACTCAAATATGAACCAAGTTTGAAGTTTCTGTGACAACGATGTCCAAACTTTTGGTTGATTACGTGAATTGGAAATTTTACTTGACCGTGACTTCGACTTTGACCTTCCAAAATTTAACCATCTTCAGCTTTTTATACAACAATCCATCTCTGCAAGTTTCATTACTCCACGATTACAATTGTGGCCAGGAATCTGTTCACAAACAAACACACAAATAAACACACAAACAGGGGGTAGAACATAACCTCCTTCCAGCTTCGTTGGTGGAGGTAATTACCATTACCAAGGTATCACTGAAAGGTTTAATATCGTCAGTAAAATGTTTTATTTGAGAAATAAATTTTCGCGAACCAGATATAACATTCGCATCACGGAAAAGCACCCGGGGGGAAATTTGCAAGGGAGTGCATTTTATATCTCTATTTCTTCCCCTTGTGACAGTAAAGCTGAAATATCTATGAGGGTAATGTAATTCCTTCCCCTGTCGTATATTATTATTATTATTATTAGTATTATTATTATTATTATTATTATTAATTGCTAAGCTACAACCCTAGTTGGGAAAGCAGGAAGCTATAAGCCCAAGGGCTCCAACAGGGAAAATAGCCCAGTGAGGAATGGAAAAAAAGGAAAAATATATCGTTCAATACAAGTATAAAAAGGAAATCCTCTATAAACCTTTCCTTGCCTAAAAAAGAGCAATCGTTTGAAGACCTTAAAATATCCAAGAGTCGAAAGACGTCTTTCGTAGCTGGCTCTTTCCCGAGTATGACTTTCCTCTTTGCGACCTTTCACGAAATGTTAACCCTTCTTCTGTCGCAGTCCATTGAGTTCCAACGATTTCCTTTTTTTCTGTTGTGACATTTCAGGAAAGTCTGAGAGCTTCTTTTCCACTGACAAAATGCTTCGCCTTTTTACCGCCAGACGGATTGGCCTTAGATGTTCCTTTCTTTCTTTCTTTCATTTAGGTTTATTTTTTTTTTTTTTTGATGTACCGTTGTATTTCCGAGCTGCGTGACTTTCAACTTCGTAAAATGTTTAATATTTTTTAACATTGCAGTGGCGGACCTAATGCCTATATTTCATAAATTTCATATCTTTTTAAAATTAAGTTCTTTTATTATTGCATTAATGTCTTATGTACACACAGCGCCCGCACATATACAGTATGTATACATAAATAATTCATATGTATAAGTACATACATGCATATATATGTATATATGCGGAGGTCTGCGCTCTTTGGAGTGCCCCTCTAGTCTGTTTTAGTATTCAGGCCCTTAGGAGGGATAAAATATTTTGCAATGCGAGCTCGTGGAATGCAACTTGCAAATGAATTTGCTCTGTACAATATCATAATCTAATGTAATGTATGAAAAGGAATACATCATAGCATTAGAATAAATTCTTAAAATAAACTGCTACATATCATTAATAACCAAGTTGAAGTACGATAAAAAATCAATAATGGTAACATTCATACCTCGAATATTTTTGCTTTCATTTCACTTATAAAGTTACCGTAAAATATAATATGTGAAGTTGAAAATTAAATAAAACTCTTAGCACCAGCTATTGATTAAAGGCAAATTTAGTCTCCTAAAACAATAATGAATATTTCCTTCACAGGAATACTGGGTTCTCAGAGGGGAATAATAATTTCTTCACTATAGAATTTAATTAATATAGAGATATAGAGAATAACGAAGGTGGAGAGAGAGAGAGAGAGAGAGAGAGAGAGAGAGAGGAGAGAGAGAGAGAGAGAGAGAGAGAGAGAGAGAGAGAGAGAGAGAGATTATTTAATAAATTTATTACGCCCAAAGACGTCGAACAAAGTTACATATTGGCAATTACATACAGTACATCAGAAATCAACATAAAAAGAAAAATTACAGCATTGAATCATCAGTGTATCAGTTACAATAATAACATATATGAGTTTGTATTCCATTATCACAACAACTGCAACAGACAGTTTAGCAGCCACCAAAGTGTGGATGACGAGTCAAAATTACGTCTAGGTGGTCATCTTTGAGTAACTATTGACAGGTTTGAAATAAATTTTTGTCCTTGAGGTAACAGATTCCTGACAGTAGTGTTCAAGGTTATTGGCATTAGCAAGGTTACACAGTTTACATGAGGTGTAGTGTGGTATATCTAGTGTCTGTCCAACCTGCCACACAGGACGATATCCCGACCTTATCCTGGCACTTACGACATTATGGCTACGCACCATGAGTCCACAGCGCCGGTACTTGTGACGGCTATGCAGAAAGTTATCATGATGTTGTATGGAAACACTAGTGCCCCTCTCTGCATCCATGCGCTGTAC
>NC_090727.1:66148438-66153436 GCF_036898095.1 Palaemon carinicauda | reverse complement strand
TTTCTCATGATTGTGTATGTATGTATGTGTGTATGTATATATGTATGTATGTATACACACACATATATATATATATATATATATGGGTAGAGAAGCAGAATCAGTTTCTTACACACACACAAACACATTATATATATATATATATATATATACAAATGTCTCTCTCTCTCTCTCTCTCTCTCTCTCTCTCTCTGCCCTAGTCTTTTTGAATATGTATGTGTGTAACTACTGTATAATATCACCACTCATGTCACCTAATTTCCCATTTTTTTCCTCCTGTTACAATTTTTAAAGCTTTTCTCGAGATTAATTATCACCTAGTTTCATTAGCGTCATACTGAAGAGACTTGTTTACCTCTCTTGCTCAACATTGTCTTCTCTTTGAGAAGTGCAAACACATCGCCATGAGCTGACTCGTTTATTATGTTAATTCCATTAGTTGGGTCAATTTCTCTGTTTGCGGGTGCTGCAAAGCTGTATCTCCCCATTGTTGTGTGATCGTAAGATTTCGAATAATAACGATAATAGTCATAATGACTTCACTGATAATAAACGTAAAAGGGTAGATATGAAACCCATTATTTTTTTTATTTGTTATGGATAGATTTTCAACTCTTCTTACAATTTGAAATTAGATATAATATTTTGAAATATGTATTATGATCTGAATTTAAAAGACAACAGAAAACGTATATGATGTGAAAAATATTTCGTGAAATATTCCAATTCATGAAATCTATAGTGGTGATTTAACAAGTCATGAAATACCTTTATTTTTTATATTCAATATACACAAGTATATGTGTGGGGCAAATTGAACAATCAAATATTATACAAAGAAATGGCTAAACACACACACTTACATATATATATATATATATATAAATATATATTTATATATATATATATATATATATATAAATCTATATACATATATATATATAGATATATATATATATATATATAAATATATATATATATATATATATCTATATACATATATATATATATATATATATGTATATATACATGTATATATATATATATATATATACACCGTATATATATATATATATATATGTGTATACACACATATACTGTATATATATATATATATATACTGTATATATATATATATATATATGTATATATATATATATATTTGTATATACATATGTATATGTATATATATGAATATATATATATATATATATATTCATATATATATATACATATATATATATATATGTATATATATGTATATATACATATATATATATATATATATATGTATGTATATATATATATTCATATATATATATATATATATATATGAATATATATATATACATGTATATATATATATATATATATGCATATAAATAGATAGATATTCATATATACATAAATAGAGTAAATAAACTATTTGTCCAAACAATTCTCTTATCGATAAATACAAAAGTCTCCATTTCATTTGCCATAAAAGCTACCAATATTTTTTTGGTAAGCGGTTCCTTAATTACCCCATAACTTACACCTGGCTCTCTCTATCTCTCTCTCTCTCTCTTTCCCTCTCTCTCTCTCTCTCTCTCTCTCTCCCTCTCTCTCTCTCTCTCTCTCTTCTCTCTCTCTCTCGTACTCAAAGGGTTTTGATGTATCATGTATCAATTCAATTTTTTATGATTTCCTTCTACGTAATCCTTGTTTGTTAGTGCTTATATTATTATTATTATTATTATTATTATTATTATTATTATTATTATTATTATTATTTCATTCCAAAATGGTAATTCTATGAGATAATCTAGAGATTTTATAAAATTTCAATCTGGGAATATTCAGAACCAGATAAACACAAAATAGGATGGAAAATAGTCTTGTATGAGAGAGAGAGAGGAGAGAGAGAGAGAGAGAGAGAGAGAGAGATACAATTAATTCCTTGTATGGTTTCTAATAAAAAAAAAAACGAGATGTTTTCAATTTCTTTGATCAATTTAAGGTTTCAAGTCAAAAGGAAGCTCTTCATCATAGCTATCATCAGCGAATTATTCAAAAATAGAGAATCAGGATTTTGTATACAATGTAAGAGATGTTTTTGCCATGCGCGAAAGGCCAAGCTGGGTACGGGTTTTCATAAAGATTATAATAGGAAATACTAAAGAGATATAGGTACAGCATTATTTTAATTTTCTTATTTAAAAACAAAGTGTTATAGTAGATAAGTATAGTTTTATTCATTTTTAATTACCTCCGCCAACGACGTTGGAAGGAGGTAAATTTTTTCGCCCTGTTTGTATGTGTTAGTATGTGTTTGTATGTGAACAGCTTCCTAGAAAAAAAATTTTAATCGTAGAGTAATGAACCTTGCAGGTATTAACTGTTGTGTAAAGTGCTGGAAATTATTAAATTTTGGAAAGTCAAGGTCAAAGGTCAAGGTCACGGTCAAGCAAAATGTCCAATTCACGTAATCAGCCATAAGTTTGAACATTGTTGTCACAGAGACTGAAGTTGGTTCACATTTGAGTGTATTAATATACACGCTAATTAAAACATGTTAAGGTCAAAGGTTAAGGTCATGGTCGAGCAAAGGGTGAGGGTTGTGATAGCCTATTTGGAACATCCCTGTCTGGCGATCTGCTGGATGGGGTTCAAAACAGCTCAAACTCAACAGTTTTCTTGGCCTACTTGCAAAGTCATCAGCCGCCATTGCCTGGCCCTCCCTGGTCCTAGCTTATGTGGAGAGATGGTTTGTGAGCTGATCATATGTTTATATGGTTAATCCTCGGGCATTGTCCTGCTATGGCATTGCACTGCCCCTTGTCTCTGCCATGAAAAGTCATCAGCAGCCATTGCCTGGCCCTCCCTGGTCCTAGCTTATGTGGTGGTTTGTGAGCTGATCATATGTTTATATGGTCAATCTCTCGGGCATTGTCCTGCTATGGCATTGCACTGTCCCTTGCCTCTGCCATTCACGAGCCACCTTTAAAAACACAGATTTCAATCTTTACCATTAACAACACGACACCATGAATCAATGGGCAAGAGCTGAACGAATACTTTGATTTATTTTATTCTATTGATATTTTTTTTTTTCAAAATGTTGAGAAAAAAGGTTTTGATGAAATTGATCGTTAAAACTTTCGCCTTGCTTAGACCATTAAAACTTACGCCTTTTTGAAGATCGTAAAAACTCGGTTGCGTATTTTTGTATAGCTAAAAGTTTCGACCTTGTTAAGATCACTCAAGTGTCGTGAATGTCGAACAAAGAGAAATTGTTAGAATAGAGTTCTCTTATCTGCTAATTTTCTTCTCCCCTATTATTGCAAGGCCTTGTGAAAAACATCTTAGCTAAGTAGAAATCCTTTCTATTTATGCTTTGTTTGAAACTTCAGTAATACAGTATCTGATCAAGACAGATTCGAGCTCTCTCTCTCTCTCTCTCTCTCTCTCTCTCTCTCTCTCTCTCTCCCTGGTATTTGTTATGGATGCTGTGATAAATGATACATCTGTTTAGAGTTTCGAGTCTATTTTCTTCATGAAAAAATATTACGTTTTGAATTATATACCCGTTGAGATACTACAGCTAGAGAGTTATGGGGTCTTTTGACTGGCCAGACAGTACGACATTGGATCCTTCTCTCTGGTTACGGTTCATTTTCCTTTGCCTACAGGCAAACAGACACACACACACTGAATAGTCTGGCCTATTCTTTACTAGTTCTCTAGTCTTGGGTAGTGCTAAAGCCTCTGTACCTTTGTCTTCCACTGTCTTGGGTTAGAGTTCTCTCTATTTTATTTCTCTTCCTCTTGTTTTATTATTATTATTATTATTAATATTATTATTATTGTTATTATTATTATTATTATTATTATCACTAGCTAAGCCACAGCACTAGTTGGAAAAGCCAGATGCTCTAAGCCTAATGGCTCCAACATGGAAAAGTAGCCCAGTGAGGAAAAGAAACAAGGAAGAATAAAATATTTCAAGAACAACAACACCACCAAAATAAAAATTTCCTTTATAATCTCTAAAAACTTTAACAAAACAAGAGGAAGAGAAATAAGAGAGAATAGTGTACCCTCAAGCAAGAGAACTTTAACCCATGACAGTGGAAGACCTTGGCACAGAGGATATGGCACTACACAAGACTAGGGGAACGATGGTTTGATTTTGGAGTGTCCTTCTCCTAGAAGAGCTGCTTTGTTAAAGTTATAATAGTTTATATAGAAAATGTCTATTATAATGTTATTACTGTTCTTAAAAATTTTTATTTTTCCCTTTTTCCTTTCTTCACTAGGCTATTTTACCTGTTGGCGCCCTTAGGCTTATAGCATCCTGCTTTTCCAACTAGGGTTGTAGCTTAGCAAGTAATAATAATACTAATATGATATACTTAAATTAGTATCTAAATGTTTCTAATGTTATACCAAATAGTTCTTGATTAATAACAGGTAATTTTTTCAATCATTTAAGCAAAACTCAAAACTTCTTATTTATATTAGCTTTGATTTCTAGTGATTCATTCATTAATAACCAGAAAATTAATACTATAATAATTCTCTTTACAAACCTACACTGTTAAAAAAAAAGAACCGTAATTTCAATCGGAAATCCTTCGTAAAAATATACTATTCAGTTAAATACAGGCGACCGTAATTTTACCCAACTTGAATATTATCTTAAACGGTTTTAAAAAGGATAAATGCTTGGCCAAATTTGGATTAAATTTTCACCGATTCTTATTTTTGGTGCAAATTTTAAACAATCTCGGCATGAGAAAAAACCATGAAGATTTCTAGATTTTCTACATACAACGATTATTTTTTCTAATATGATAACACTACTGACAATTAAAAAAAAAAAAAAAAAAAAAAAAAATCTCTGAATAAATTTCTGATAATTGTAATATAAATCAACTTAGAAATTATTTAATTCTTATTATATCGTATCAATCTCGAAGATGAAAACTACCCGAATTATTATTTCTTATAATTTGA
>NC_090727.1:66133438-66140938 GCF_036898095.1 Palaemon carinicauda | reverse complement strand
TGCGGTTCCTAAAATAACATTTTTTGAGAAATAGAAACTGATGTAGATTGGAAAATAGATAAGAGGCGATGTGCATGTACTCCGTGATGAATGTGGTTAGAGAGAGAGAGAGAGAGAGAGAGAGAGAGAGAGAGAGAGAGAGTCGTGTAGGGAAATATTTCCTCAGAGCTAGCTCCTGTCTGCTGACAGGAGTTAGAGTAAAAGAAATCAATAGTCACGTACAGAAATATTTTTGTATAGCTATCTCCTGTCCAATGGAAAGAGAGAGAGAGAGAGAGAGAGAGAGAGAGAGAGAGAGAGAGAGAGTCGTGTAGGGAAATATTTCCTCAGAGCTAGCTCCTGTCTGCTGACAGGAGTTAGAGTAAAAGAAATCAATAGTCACGTACAGAAATATTTTTGTATAGCTATCTCCTGTCCAATGGAAAGAGAGAGAGAGAGAGAGAGAGAGAGAGAGAGAGTCGTGTAGGGAAATATTTCCTCAGAGCTAGTTCCTGTCTAGTGACAGGACATAGAGTAAAAAAGTCAATATTCACGTTCAGAAATTTTTCTGTATAGCTATCTCCTGTCCAATGGAGAGAGAGAGAGAGAGAGAGAGAGAGAGAGGAGAGAGAACGTCTCCTGGAAGTCATTAAGACAGTGTCATTTTATGGTCTGTGGAAACGCTTTTCATAGCTCCTCTTAATTCGAAAGTGGTGCTCTCGGAACCATCTTATTTCAGGACACGCCATTTCAGATAATTAACTTTTTATACATTACATTTTCTTAGCTTATCAATCCATCGTCTTCTCTGCCTTCCCTCGCTCCTTTTAGACCCTTCCTGTTATTTTAATGTACATCTCTTATCTTTAATTCCCATTATATGTCCTGCCCATATCCATTTCTTTTTCTTACATGTTTGAGTATCCTCTATACTAGTTTGCTCTCGTATCTATGTTGTTCTTTTTCTGTCTCTCAGTGTTATTTCCATCATTCTTTTCATTGAGCACAATTATATTCAGCAGACAGTAGAATCATAACATCAATTGTATTTATATCTCAAAATTTTAAGCTGTTTTCCTTAAAGAATCATCTCTGCCCTTTATTCCAGACATTAGGAAGACTCGATAAAAAAGAAAAAATAAATTGTCGGATGAAATTTCTCGGACAATTGACTTTCGACATTTTTGTCGCTAGCTTTCAGTGATCCGTTTTTTTTTCGCGTCTTTTACTTCCTTCCTTTTTCCACACTTTTCAGTTTTCTGGAAAGAAGTTTTAAAGTTTGGAAGAAAAAAATCCTTTTTATCCGATTTTCTTTTCACACTTGTTTTATAATTGAATTTCTTTCTCTTGCCCAACGGCGCATCCCATTTTGCAAGGCAAAGCGCAGAGAAAAGGTACATGCGCACTTTAATATGAATAAGTAGGCCCTAATTTAGCTTTTGAATTATATTTGACTTGGCTGGCATAAGATGCTTATTCATACACGTGGAGAATTTCATTTCTATTATCCCTTGGAATTTCATATTAATATTATTCCCCATAAATATGCTTCATCTTCACCATTTGCTATTTGTGTCGGACACCAGTTATTCAATATAAAAAATCCTGTAACTTATCATTCTCTTATTGAACAAAAAGATGAAATATAACATTATCAGTACCATTGTTTGCTTACATTTGTCAACTATCAAAAAAGCTATTTTTTTAAATTGTGTCCACACTTGTGTAATGTTATTTTTTTTTAATTATAAGCTTTCATAAGCTAAATACAAGCAAATAAAAAAAAAAGAATATTTAGACGTGAACATACAATTAGCTAAACTAAGGTTTCTTTAAAGTAATCATCATCATATCCTCCTACGCCCATTGACGCAAAGGGCCTCGGTAAAGATACAAAAGATATACCTAAAAGGAAAAACAGCTTCATTCTGCTCAGGTTTGGTAAAAAAAAGGAACTAGAGAAGTCATTATCTAAACGATGGGCAATACAAGAACCTTTCTTGAATTGGTTCGAGTCCTAATGACTCTACATATATAACCGTGTGGTATTTTAGGTATTTCGAAAGAGGAGGAATATTCATTAGAATTTAAATTGAAGAGGTGATCATTTGTAAACGGGTAAACATAACAAGTTTTCGTATTTTTTTTTTCAAGGTTGATTTATTTCAGGTTATTTATTTGTGTGACAGAAGCAAGGTATAAGTCTGAGATATCTTTATATATATTATATATATATATATAGAGAGAGAGAGAGAGAGAGAGAGAGAGAGAGTACGTACACACACACACACACACACATATATATATATATATATATACACATATGTATATATATACGTATATATGCGTATATATGCCGTAACATATATATATATATTTCTATATAGATATGATAATTTTTTTGCACATTTAAACGTGTTTCTTTCATATTTCAAATGAGCCATATATATTAATACATTAAAGTCTGGATTCTCTTAACGACCTCGGGATCAGAGCCCAAGGCGGAACCGCTCAAAGACTATGATATCGGACCAGCGGGGATTTGAACCCTCGTCCAGGATATCTCTATGCCAGTGACCATACCACTCCGCCACGGAGTGGTATGGCGGAGTGGTATGGTCACTGGCATAGAGATATCATGGACGAGGGTTCAAATCCCCGCTGGTCCGATATAGTCTTTGGGCGGTTCCGCCTTGGGTTCTGATCCCGAGGTTGTTAAGAGAATCCAGACTTTAATATATTAATATATATGGCTTATTTGAAATATACATATATATATAATATATAGGTATATAAATATATATATATACATATATTTATACAAAAATATGTATACATAACTATATATGCGTATATATACCGTAACATATATGTGTATATATATATATATATATATATACGTATATATATATAAATATATATATATATATATATATATTTATATATATACTATATATATATATATATATATATATAAACTATTGAAAGATTGTGTTTATTAATACCCTTTCATTAGTTTCAATATCCCCACCTTAACATTAGTTAAATTTCATAAACATTTCACTGGTTATATATCCTTCATTCGCAAAACAAGAACAACAGTTTATATGTCAGGTTTCTACCTCAGAGACCTAAATGTTGTAACTTTTACTCTCATCCAACAGACCGAAAAATAATTCTTCCATCTATCATGTTGCCTGACACGAACAGAACACAAACTAATAACGCTTCTCTCTCTCTCTCTCTCTCTCTCTCTCTCTCTCTCTCTCTCTCCCTCTCTCTCTCTCTCTTAGTAATAGAGTGTGTATTAGTTTTTCGCTTTTGTTTCAGTCCGACACTCTCCGCCTCTCCATGTAGAGAACTGTTTATTCTCTCTCTCTCTCTCTCTCTCTCTCTCTCTCTCTCTCTCTCTCTCTTTATATATATATATATAGTATATATAAATAAATATATATATATGTGTGTGTGTGTTTGTATATATATATATATATATATATACATATATATATATATATATATAAAGATATATACAGTATATATATGTATATACATATATATATATATATATATATATGTGTGTGTGTGTGTGTTTGTGTGTATATATATATTTATATATATATATATATATATATCTACATATATATACGTATATATACATATATATATATATGTATATATATATATATATATATGTAAATTATATATACATATAATATATATATATATATGTGTGTGTGTGTGTGTGCGTGTGTGTATACAGGATGCGCTAGACACAACGTTTCATTGACTTCTTGATTTCATCTAACCTTTAAAGTGTAAAATACACGAACAAACCCATCGTCCTATTCTGAACAAAAATTCTTTCGACTGATCCGTTTTCTGAGATTTGACGTTAAATGATAAAGTGATGACATTTGGAAGTAGGTCAAGAAGAAAAGTATATATAACAATATGATTTTCATATTATGGGAAGTGTTCCTTAAAAAAGTGAAGGAAAAGAAAGAGATAATAGAAATGGTTTAACTTCCAGCAAACAGATGATAAAAATTCGATAAAATCAAGACAAGAATCACCGTTTGACTGGAATTTGAATTATTCAGAGAGTGAAAATTCCACATTTGTAATAGAGAAAAAGCTTTAAGAGTCTCATGCAGAATTATAATTCTGGTTAAGACATTCCTTATGTTTTTCCATTGGCTGACGAGCTAATTCTAATCTTGAAGAATGCTTGATGAGCAAGCTATTTAATAAGTGAAGTTGGTATTATAAAATTTTGGCAAACAAAACTAAGAATACATCTGATGAATACAAGAAGTTATAGATAAAATTCCCCGGTGATAAAAAGTTATAGATATGTTTGTTCAATATGTAAGAAATGTATTTTATGTATGATGTATAATACAGTAAACCAAGATATTCATATAGGGGTAGAAATTTCCTTTGTGTCTTGTTTCCTTGGCTTATCTCAGAAATTTTACTCGGAATAAATGGGATTTAATTTCATATCAGTTCACCAAACATTCAAGTGGGCTCCACCAGATACGAGAAGAGCTGGAAGACTCAAGCCCACATGGCTGAGGACTATGAAGCGTGGAGCAGGAGATGATGAGTATTGAATTAAAAGCTCAGGATAGAGACGACTGGTGAATCTAATCGAGGCCCTTGGCGTCAGTAGGCGAAGGAGGAGATGATGATGATGATGAGGATGATGATGATGATGATATTATAAGCAATTTTGGAGGAGTCATCTTAGAAATCATGATGCATTGGTTCTTTCTTATTATAAATGCTCTGTTTTTATATTTTGATTAAATAAGAAAATACGTTTGACGATTTACCTTCGATCATCTCTACGTACATACAAGTATGTATGGAGAGAGAGAGAGAGAGAGAGAGAGAGAGAGAGAGACTTTCAAACTTTCATACAGGTAGAGCCTAATGTGTGTCTGAACATTTAGCTACAGCCGACGAAGAACCCAAAAGTCTACAATAAGAGAAAGTCGATGTTTGAATATGGAGTTCTATTATCACTTTTAGCCGTCAAAAATTTTTTATGGTTTGAAAATTTAGGCAATCGTTTGAATCCAAATCAAGCAATATACTGAAAAATATATACAGTATATTTTTCTATAACCTATTGCAATGCCTGACCAAAGCAGTAACTCTCTGCGAGGTTTGTGAATCAATGTTTCCTTCACACTGTTATAAAAAAACCGTAATTTTAATCGTAAATTCTCCGTATAAAAATTTATTGTTCTCAGCTGTATTTCATTAAAATACAGGCGAGCGTAATTTTTACTCCATTTTGTTATCATCTTTCACTGGTTGGTGACCGTAATATCAATTACCTTTCATGGTATTATTATTATTATTATTATTATTATTATTATTATTATTATTATTATTATCTAAGATACAAATGTCATGTTTTTATTCTATTTCTCCTAGGAGTTTTAATTTGTTTAATGTTCTAATAGCTTTCTATCGTAAAAGCAAGGGTATTTATTTAATAAATTATCAAAGGAAAAGCAAGAGAGAGAGAGAGAGAGAGAGAGAGAGAGAGAGGGGGGGGGGAGGGGGGGGGGGTTTAAGTAAAAGATGCCTTTTTGCTGTAATTCTTGTTTTCAAAACACACACTGAAACTTGAGTAACTTATTTTTTCTCTCTTGGTTAAACGAGATAATGTATTTTCCTTTTACTTTTCTCTTCTCGGGAATTCTTTTTATCATAAAATCTTTGAGCTTTCACGTAAAGAAACCCCCCCCCCCCTCTCTCTCTCTCTCTCTCTCTCTCTCTCTCTCTCTCTCTCTCTTATCCTTTTAGATTGCTCTCTTTATTAATTTTTTTTTCATTCGATGTATAAACTTTCACGTAAAAACTCTCTCTCTCTCTCTCTCTCTCTCTCTCTCTCTCTCTCTCTCTCTCTTTACAGAACATGTGTCTTCATGACCATCAATTTGATTTATGACGATGCATAATTCACCATTATCGTATTTTATGATGATTGCTGATACTTTCGAAGTAAATTTATACATACATAGAGAGAGAGAGAGAGAGGAGAGAGAGAGAGAGAGAGAGAGAGAGAGATAATAATGCTCATATCAAACTTCATTAAAGAATGTGATATTCAAGAAACAGCAACGAAAGAAATTAATAGATTCTTGATCTTCAACTTATTTATTTACTTATCTGTGTAAAACTATATCTCTCAGCTGCACAAACTGTCTATTTAACTTTTCCTTTCATTGTTTAAACAAGTCTATCTTTTCTAATTCTGTCACTATAAGAATCTGAAAGGAAATATTATGAACCTTTTTATAAGCTACCCTTGACTGTTTAGACTTTACGTGAAGGATAAACCTCTGTTTTTCATACTTTAATGGTGGATTTTGTATCTAAACACACACATATATAATAAATATACACATACATATACGAGTGTGTGTATGTATATTTGCTATATGATGGCACCCCAGTACAAAAAGTCCTCATTTGTCTGGATAAAAACAATATATATTTTTCAGTTTAGTAATCATTTCGTATATGACTGAAAAGTTTCCCAGTGGTAGAACCATTTTTTTCCCGTTCTACGTATAAACTCCATTGAGTTATAGAAATTAAGAGAGAGAGAGAGAGAGAGAGAGAGAGAGAGAGAGAGAGAGATAGAGAGAGAGAGAGATGGGTAGTGGCAAGAGGTTGTATGTTTTCCCCCATCTCTTTGTTTGCTGATAATTGTCTTTATTTGAGGAGATTTTGCATTTTTATGTAGGTTTGCTGCTATGAATCTCTCCCTCTCCGTGTGCTACAAGTGTTTGGACAGATTTGCATAACCACACGGTATAACTGTGTCAAAGTAATTTTGATATCTACCTTTCACTCTGTGTGTGTCAATATAAAATTCTATTCATTTCTTGTTTCTGTATGATTCCTAGATAAACTAGATTTGAAATTCATATTCTATCGAAATATATCAATTACTTAGATTCTGTCAAAACAAATTATGAAAATATCGTTGAACCTTAGTGAATTTTGAAAAGAATTTTCAAATTAAGTGACCCAACATTGATATTTTTATAAGTTTATTTTTTTTTTGTGTCTAACATTGTTTCTTTAAAAAAATTGCTTTTTCGTAGTTTCCTAATTAAACTCACATACTCAAGTTTGACTACAATTATAAGACACATGGATATTTATTGGGTAGGTAAAACAAAGATTTGTAATATATTATTATTATTATTATTATTATTATTATTATTATTATTATTATTATTACAACCCTAGTTGGAAAAGCAAGATGCTATAAGCCCAAGGGCTCCAACAGGAAAAATAGCCCAGCGAGGAGAGGAAACAATGGAAGTAAACAAACTACAGTAAACAAACTACAAGATAAGCACCTAACAATCAAAAGAACACCAAATCAGATCTTTCATAAATAAACTATAAAAACTCAAAAAATGAAGATGAATAAAAACTTTAGAAAAACAAGAGGAAGAAAATTAAGATGGAACATCGTGCCCAAGT
>NC_090727.1:66083438-66123438 GCF_036898095.1 Palaemon carinicauda | reverse complement strand
TGGCGCATACATAAACCATTAAAGAGATTTGATGTGAATTATAGGTAATTTGCATACTTTATTGGTGACCCACAAAGCTGGCATGTGCAGCACATCCATGTTCCGCTTACTAGAACAGAGGATCAGTGAGATCATGTTTATTTACCAACAAAGCAATGGCTCAACTTTACTTGCAAATAGCCATATCACTGCTCCTCTATTTTGGCAAGGGCACATGGATGTGCTGCTCACGCCAGTCTTGTATATCACTATTTAAGGCACCAAAATAGGCTATGTTTTAGCATTAATAAGCTGACCTAGGATGATATATTGTTTTACTATATTCTTCGGGGTCTGATGTTTCTGGGTGAAAGGTGCGGCACTGTACAGCAAGTGTACTGTTTGTCAATATTCAGTGTTAATTTGCAAATGTCCCTGTTATAGATATATATGATCATCTCTACGTTCTAATAGATTTGCTTATCAAGATAAATGCAATTTTCTATGGTATTTATAAGGTAACCCATTGTAGCAGTCAACTACATTGCAATTTTGGTACAAAGGGACTTGTAGTCATGAAATTTTCAGTGTGCAATGGGGAGGAATCAGGTTGAGTGGAAACAAACATACAACATACAAAGGTAACGAGCTATTCTTCGTTGACATTGGACACATCAACAACAAATAAGAAAAATATCATACTGTAATTTGATTTTGTTCCGTAACTGAAATACAAACCACGCTATTTAATATGGGTTATTACTTCGGCGTAGCTGAAATGACGAGCCATTAGAATTTTAACGAGGGTTTACTACCCCACCGCTAGTTAGGGGGAGTTAGGGAAGGGTAACTTGCTACCCCCCCCCCCCCCCCCCGCCCCCTCACACACACCTGTGAATACTTCACTTTACTTTTGGCTCGGGTGATGAACAGACGTGTCTGCTCTCACCCTCACTTGACTGCCATTAATCTGTTTTTGCTTCTCTTTTTCTACAGTGTTTGTGAATTTGGCATCTATTAATAATAATGCGTATGTGTCCTGGTTTACCTGACCTCCCTTGTGGGACCTTTATGTCGGTGGTCGACACAGATCCTCACACCTTGTGTCCTCATTATAGGGGCCAACGGTGTGATAGTGGTAATGTATGCGGTGAGTGTAGGGAGTGGTCTACCTCCCAGTGGGAGAGGTTTGCCCAGCGCCGGAAGAAGAAATCCAAAAGGGATATTTCTCCTTCAAAGGCTTCTTTGAAGAGAGAAAATCCCAAGGCCTCTTCTTCTGTAGCCTAAACCTCCTCCGAAGCTCCCACTCGATCGGTCTCTTCCGAGAGGCCGTTGAGGGGTAGCGTAGGCCGTAGTTCTGTTGACCGATCCCGGGGTGCGGGAGAGGTAGTTGCCTCCCATAGCGAGGCAGCTGCCCCTCCTCCCCCGAAGGAGGATATTGATTTCTCTGTAAATAACAATGATTTGTTACAGCTTTGCGCTTCCTTGGGGCTTCAGGGTTCGCCCTCCAAAGGAAGCCCTGTTTGACATGATCAAACTGGGAGCAGCTGTTGAGCAATCGCCGGCGATAGCAGACATAGATCCTCTGTCTATTGTTGACGTTATAACAGAGGCCTCCGGTGTGTCTGATCAAACTCCTGCTTCTTTTGTTGCTGAGGTAGCTGAAGGCTTTGATTCCCCCTCTGAACATCCTTCGAGGGTGGAACTTAGTCCCATGGTCTCTCCTGCTGGTGATTCTCCCCCTCGGGAGAGTTCACTTACAGACACTCCTCTGCGCAGGCCTTATGATGGTCAGCTTGCTGATCCCACGGCCCCTAGAGGGTGTATAAGGCGGAAGGCTCGTCCTCCCCTTCGCCGTAGAGGACTTCCTTCTCCTCACAATGGAGTTAGGAGGCACCTCTTCGGCTCGTCATTCCCGCAGTCCTCTGCGGAGGAGACTCGCCGTTCACCAATCCTGCCAGCTACCACCTTAGACCTCTCCGGAGATCGTTCGCGATCTCCTTCGGTGGAAGGTCGTCCTTCGGGACCCCCTGACCTGTCACCCTCCAGACCTGCTGACCTGCCGTCACTCTTCAAAGCTGCTGATGTGCTATATGCGCCTTCTAACCCTGTCATTGCACAGGCACCGGTCCTTCGGGGCACAAGGGACTTGAGCGCAAAACTGCGCCTCAGTCTCTTAAGCGCCAGGTACCCCCTGCTCGCCATCACGCTGCTGCTGTTCCTGACCTAGCGCCCCAGTGCGCACCTGTGCGCACCTGTTCCTGTTCCTACGCGCCAGGGTTCTTCTGCGCGCCCAAGATCTCCTGCACGCCAGCGCCCACCAGCAGTTTCTGCTATAGCGCGCCAGCGCTCACCTGCGCGCAAGCGCTCATCTGTTCCTGCTACAGCGCTCAAATGCTCTCCTACTCGTCAGCGCGCTCCATTGCCTCAAGCGCACTTCTGGAGTTAAGCGCGCAGTCGCAGTCGTTCCTGATACAGCACGCAAGCGCTCACCAGCGCGCCAGCGCACCCCTTCATTCCAGCGTGCAGTCCAGGAGGTACCTAAGTTAGCGCACGGGCGCTCACTGGTACCCCTGCACTCTCCATCCAAAATACGCACTCCTGTGCGCCTGAATCATGTTGTGCACGATACGCGCCCAACTCAGCAACGCACACCTGTACGCCTGAACCCTGTTGCGCGCCCATCGCAGCAGCGCACTCCTGTGCGCCCGCATCCTGATGCGAGCCATGCGCTCCCGCGATCTCCTGCACGCCCACGATTTCCTCAGGAGACAGTTCCAGCACCGCCAGCGCGCAAATTCACCTTTGCGCTATCACGAGGCTGCGCAATCGCACCCTCTCCCCATGCTTCCAGATACGCGCGCTCCATGCCCACGCGCTAGAGACATTTCTCCTGCGCACGCGCGCACAACAGTCTCGCCCGCACGGGCTCTTCAGCAGGTTCCTGCGCGCCCACGCACGCGCGATCAAAGGATTGCTCACGCGCCAACTCCCATCCAGTCTTGAACCCCACCCCACGTTCCAGCTCCTGCGCGCCGCACGCCCTCACCATCACCTATGTGCTCCCGTGCCCACGCACGAAATTCCTACCGCGCACGATTCTCCCGTGTGCGATCCAGGGCACGGCTCATCATGCGACCATCAGCGCGAGTTGCGCCACGATCGCCAGCGCGATACCGCACGCAATTTCACGGGGCTTCAGGCGGACAGGTCATTGTCTCGTTCCCCTCCTCGCAAGCGCATAACAGCGCGCTCGCCGGGGGAGGGGAGGTTTTCGGACAAGTCTAAGGACTCTTTCTTCAGCTTTGTTTCAGGCGAACCCTCATTTCTCGACTCCTCCTAGGGATCGATCGATCCCCTTCCCTCCAGAGGGAGTGTCTGACAGCGCAACTGTCAGCCAGCAGCCCTGGTTTGAGACCATAGTCAGAGCTCTCGTGCAGGCTTTTAAGCCTGTGTTCTCTGAACTGGGTCACAAAGCAGTGGCGGCGACTTCTCCCCTGAAGGGGAAGAGAGGAGTCCCCTCCGTGGTGACTTCTCCGAGGGCTAAACTGTCTCCCCGGAAATCCTTGCGCAAGTCTCCCTCTCCCCCCCAGACTTTCTCTCCCTCCTATGCGGATGAGGATTTCCCATCCTCGGGAGTCGGACGAGCCGGTCCGTTCCCCCATCGCACCAATGGGGGAAACTCCGCCTCTCCCTGAGAAGTCTTCTCGCACAGGGGTAGAGAAGAGCCTGCATCCATCGTTACTAGAGTCCTGTATCCCTCCCAGGAAGGACTCGAAGACTTTACCTAAGTCTTCGGCAAGGATCAGGCAGGAGCCAGCTAGACCTTTGGAGAATATCCACAAGTCCCCTCAGGAAGAGCCACTGGGGACGGGAAACTTTTCTGCTAGCCCTTCGGGAGGAGAGCTTCAAGAGTCAGAACAGGCGTTCTGGTAAGTTCTGACCCTTATGAGAAATCTCAACGAGTTTCCGGACCCAGAGATTCTTCCTCGTGAGGGTAAGGACACCCAGAAACCCTCTAGGGCCCATACAGCTTTGCCCTGGTCACAAGGGATGAAGAGTGCCAGAGAAAAAGTCGAAGGCCAGCTCTCTGAGCTTGCCTCCTCCAACATATCCAGCGCCGGTAAGAAGCTCCTCCCTGCTACGCAAGTCCACCAGAGGAGGTATTTCGAGATCCTAGAGGAGACTTGTTTGGGTCTTCCTGTTCACCATTCTGTGGAAGAACTCATTGGGGGAGTCCCTCTAGAGAGAGACTCCAACCGGCATGTTTCGTATTCTGCTACTGAGATCCTAAGCCAGGAGAAGGTGGCGAAGTGTGCCATGTAGGCAACCTCGTGGCTTGACATCTGGCTGGGGTCTCAGGGCATCCTGGTGCGGTCTGAGGATCTGTCCAAGGAAAGCACCAGGAAGGCACTGGAAACATTCTTACTCTCAGGCACGCGGACCATCGAGTTTCTGGCCCACCAAGTCTTGAGCTTGTGGCCCAATACGATCCTGAAACGACGGGACGCAGTGGCTGAGAGATTTCACCAGAAGGTCCCCAGTTCCGACGTTAGCAGGCTCAGACATTCTTCCGTACTCGGTAAGATTTTGTTCGAGCCTAAGGACGTGGACCTAGCTGCGGAAAGGTGGAGGAAGTCCAACCAGGATTCCCTCCTCCATAGGGCCCTGACGTCGAGGCCCTACAAACCTCCAGCAACCCAACAGCCCCGTCCAGCTAAGAAAGCGAAGACGACGACAGCAGCAAAGCCAAAGTTGTCTAAGCCCTTTCCTGTCAAGGACAGGAAGGGCAGAAAGCCCTCCAGGGGAGGTAAAAATCCTAGGATTGGCAGTCTCCCTGCATGTCCACCAATGGGGGGATGCCTACAAAGTTGTTCGACAAGGTGGCAGCAACTCGGGGCAGATACCTGGATGATTTCCGTGATCGGTCAGGGATATCGCGTCCCGTTCACAACATCTCTACCTCCCATGACAGCGAAGCCAGTGTCATTGAGCTCCCTTAACATTGGATCGGTAAGGGGGCAAGCCCTCCGGGCAGAAGTCGAGACCATGTTGAAGAAGGACACTCTCCAAGAGGTGGCAGACGGGTCCCCAGGCTTCTACAGTCGACTCTCTCTTGTAAAGAAGGCGTCTGGTGGCTGGAGACCAGTCATCGACCTCTCTACCCTGAACGGGTTTGTCAAACAGACACCTTTCAGCATGGAGACGGCAGACACGGTCAGACTTGCAGTGAGACCACAAGACTTAATGTGTACACTAGACCTGAAGGACGCCTACTTCCAGATCCCAGTCCACTCGTCTTCAAGGAAGTACTTTTAAGATTTTGCCTAGACAACAAGATCTACCAGTTCAAGGTGCTGTGCTTCGGTCTCTCCACAGCTCCTCAAGTGTTCACCAGTGTGTTCACCCTGATATCATCTTGGCCTCACAGGATCGGTATCCGTCTCCTCTGTTACCTGGACGACTGGCTGATCCTAGCAGACTCGGAGGCAACCCTTCTTCGCCACCGAGACAAGCTTCTCGAACTTTGCCAGGATCTAGGGATCATGGTAAATATCGAGAAGTCCTCTCAGCAGCCCTCTCAGAAACTGGTATACCTAGGCATGGTCATAGACACCAATCTCCACAAAGCCTTCCCATCAGACGACAGGATAGCAAGGCTGAGGAAGGTCGCAAGGCCTTTCCTCAAACGAGAAGAACTTCCAGCTCAAGCGTGGTTACGTCTCCTCGGCCATCTCTCTTCCCTGGTCCGTCTGGTTCCCAATGGTCGCCTCAGAATGAGATCTCTCCAGTGGCAACTCAAGTCTCGGTGGAATCAAGGACACCATTCCCCGGACACTCTGATCCCTATGGGTCCTACGGAACAGATGGACCTTCAGTGGTGGGTGGCAGACAAGAACCTACAAAAGGGAGTGGGTCTTCTCGTCCTTCCCCCGGATTTGATGTTGTTTTCGGACGCATCAAAGAAAGGGTAGGGGGCCCACGTTCTGAACCACAGGACCTCAGGCCTGTGGTCAGAATCAGAAAAGTACCTCCACATAACCCTGCTATAAATGAAGGCCGTATTCCTGGCACTTCATAAGTTCCATCAGGTCCTGGCGGGCCATTCTGTGGGGGTGATGAGCGACAACACCACAGTGGTGGCTTATATTAACAAGCAAGGAGGTACCTTTTCAGAACAGCTGTCCCATCTTGCAGTAGAGATACTGAGATGGTCTGAAGTCCACTCGATTCCACTGTCGACTCACTTCATTCCAGGCAAGAGGAATGTGCTCGCCGACAGTCTGAGCAGAGCGACACAGATAGTGAGTACCGAATGGTCTTTGGATCGTCAAGTAGCCAACAAAGTCCTGACTTTGTGCGGTTCCCAGACTGTGGATCTGTTCGCTACAGCGCTGAACTTTAAGCTCCTGCTGTACTGCTCCCCAGTCCCGGACCCCAAGGCTCTCTGACAAGATGCCTTCCAACATCGGTGTGACAACATCGATGGGACAACATTGATGTATACGCCTTTCCCCCATTCTGTCTGATGAGGAAGGTGCTCAACAAGACCAGAATATTGGTCAATCTTTCGATGACCCTTAAAGCTCCACTATGGCATCACGCAGAATGGTTTCCAGACATTCTGCATCTCCTTACAGAGCTCCCGAAAGAACTCCCTCCACGTCATGAGCTACTCAAACAACCACACGCCAACATCTTCCACAAAGCTGTAGCTTCGCTTCGACTTCACGTCTGGAGACTAAACAGCAGCACCTCGCTGAGAGAGGATTTTTGCAGCAATATGCAAATAGGATGTCTGGACACCTGCGCAGGTCATCCGCAGGGGTCTACCAGGCGAAGTGGCAAGTTTTCTGTGGTTGGTGTCGTGGAAGGGGTATATCTCTACTCGATGCCACTATTCCAGCAATAGCGGAGTTCTTCGTGTATTTGCCGGAAGAAATGCGCCTTTCAGTCTCGGCAGTGAAAGGCTATCGCTCAGCCTTAAGTCTAGCCTTCAGGCTCAAAGGAGTGGACATTTCTTCCTCGCTGGAACTTTCTCTACTCATACGGAGTTATGAACTTACCTGCCCTCAGTCGGAAGTGAGACCTCCTCCATGGAACGTGGTTCGAGTTCTCAGGTCTCTGAAGAGACCTCCCTACGAACCATTACGCCAGGCTTCAGATCGCCACCTTACTTGGAAGACGGTGTTCCTGCTAGCTCTGGCTTCGGCCAAACGAGTCAGCGAACTTCATGGTCTCTCATACGACATCGCCCATTCAAGGGGATGGGGGAGGTAACGTTCAGGTTTGTCCCTGAGTTTGTTGCCAAGACTCAGAATCCAGGAGTGCCGGACCGTCGGTTCGACTCTTTCCAGGTTTCGAGTCTTTGTTTTGTAACAGATGACCCAGACCATCTCCTATTGTACCCAGTAAGGAGTCTGAGGTTGTATCTTAAAAAAACAGCTGCAGTTCATCCCCAGGTGCAAGCCTTGTTTGTGAGCACTGGGAAAACGAAGATGCCTTCCAACATCGGTGTGACAACATCGATGGGACAACATCGATGTATACGCCTTTCCCCCATTCTGTCTGATGAGGAAGGTGCTCAACAAGACCAGAATATTGGTCAATCTTTCGATGACCCTTAAAGCTCCACTATGGCATCACGCAGAATGGTTTCCAGACATTCTGCATCTCCTTACAGAGCTCCCGAAAGAACTCCCTCCACGTCATGAGCTACTCAAACAACCACACGCCAACATCTTCCACAAAGCTGTAGCTTCGCTTCGACTTCACGTCTGGAGACTAAACAGCAGCACCTCGCTGAGAGAGGATTTTTGCAGCAATATGCAAATAGGATGTCTGGACACCTGCGCAGGTCATCCGCAGGGGTCTACCAGGCGAAGTGGCAAGTTTTCTGTGGTTGGTGTCCTGGAAGGGGTATATCTCTACTCGATGCCACTATTCCAGCAATAGCGGAGTTCTTCGTGTATTTGCCGGAAGAAATGCGCCTTTCAGTCTCAGCAGTGAAAGGCTATCGCTCAGCCTTAAGTCTAGCCTTCAGGCTCAAAGGAGTGGACATTTCTTCCTCGCTGGAACTTTCTCTACTCATACGGAGTTATGAACTTACCTGCCCTCAGTCGGAAGTGAGACCTCCTCCATGGAACGTGGTTCGAGTTCTCAGGTCTCTGAAGAGACCTCCCTACGAACCATTACGCCAGGCTTCAGATCGCCACCTTACTTGGAAGACGGTGTTCCTGCTAGCTCTGGCTTCGGCCAAACGAGTCAGCGAACTTCATGGTCTCTCATACGACATCGCCCATTCAAGGGGATGGGGGAGGTAACGTTCAGGTTTGTCCCTGAGTTTGTTGCCAAGACTCAGAATCCAGGAGTGCCGGACCGTCGGTTCGACTCTTTCCAGGTTTCGAGTCTTTGTTTTGTAACAGATGACCCAGACCATCTCCTATTGTACCCAGTAAGGAGTCTGAGGTTGTATCTTAAAAAAACAGCTGCAGTTCATCCCCAGGTGCAAGCCTTGTTTGTGAGCACTGGGAAAACGAAGATGCCTTCCAACATCGGTGTGACAACATCGATGGGACAACATCGATGTATACGCCTTTCCCCCATTCTGTCTGATGAGGAAGGTGCTCAACAAGACCAGAATATTGGTCAATCTTTCGATGACCCTTAAAGCTCCACTATGGCATCACGCAGAATGGTTTCCAGACATTCTGCATCTCCTTACAGAGCTCCCGAAAGAACTCCCTCCACGTCATGAGCTACTCAAACAACCACACGCCAACATCTTCCACAAAGCTGTAGCTTCGCTTCGACTTCACGTCTGGAGACTAAACAGCAGCACCTCGCTGAGAGAGGATTTTTGCAGCAATATGCAAATAGGATGTCTGGACACCTGCGCAGGTCATCCGCAGGGGTCTACCAGGCGAAGTGGCAAGTTTTCTGTGGTTGGTGTCGTGGAAGGGGTATATCTCTACTCGATGCCACTATTCCAGCAATAGCGGAGTTCTTCGTGTATTTGCCGGAAGAAATGCGCCTTTCAGTCTCGGCAGTGAAAGGCTATCGCTCAGCCTTAAGTCTAGCCTTCAGGCTCAAAGGAGTGGACATTTCTTCCTCGCTGGAACTTTCTCTACTCATACGGAGTTATGAACTTACCTGCCCTCAGTCGGAAGTGAGACCTCCTCCATGGAACGTGGTTCGAGTTCTCAGGTCTCTGAAGAGACCTCCCTACGAACCATTACGCCAGGCTTCAGATCGCCACCTTACTTGGAAGACGGTGTTCCTGCTAGCTCTGGCTTCGGCCAAACGAGTCAGCGAACTTCATGGTCTCTCATACGACATCGCCCATTCAAGGGGATGGGGGAGGTAACGTTCAGGTTTGTCCCTGAGTTTGTTGCCAAGACTCAGAATCCAGGAGTGCCGGACCGTCGGTTCGACTCTTTCCAGGTTTCGAGTCTTTGTTTTGTAACAGATGACCCAGACCATCTCCTATTGTACCCAGTAAGGAGTCTGAGGTTGTATCTTAAAAAAACAGCTGCAGTTCATCCCCAGGTGCAAGCCTTGTTTGTGAGCACTGGGAAAACGAAGAGGAGGGTCACTAGGAATACCATCTCGGCCTGGATTCGCAAGGTAATACACCTAGCCTTGAATCCAGACCCTCCTCCGTCACGTCGCCCTAGAGCACATGATGTCAGGCATAGCTACGTCCCTGGCCTTCAAGAAAAACTATTCAGTGACGCAGGTTCTGCAAGTTGCGCGACAAGATGGCAGCAACTCGGGGCAGATACCTGGACGATTTCCGTGATCGGTCAGGGATATTGCGTCCCGTTCACAACATCTCTACCTCCCCCCTGACAGCGAAGCCAGTGTCATTGAGCTCCCTTACCATAGGATCGGTAAGGGGGCAAGCCCTCCGGGCAGAAGTTGAGACCATGTTGAAGAAGGACACACTCCAAGATGTGGCAGACGGGTCCCCAGGCTTCTACAGTCGACTCTTTCTTGTAAAGAAGGCGTCTGGTGGCTGGAGACCAGTCATCGACCTTCACAGACCACAACCTGCAGGACGTGACACACAGGAGACTCGATACATTCTCTATCGGCCCTGTGTTGGCTGCACAACAGCTGGTCTAACCTCAGTCTCCTTAATGAAAATGTAGCAGAAGGTTGAGGGCATTGTTACCCGGTTTTAGTCTGCATGAATGAAAAGGTTTCTGGCCCTTATTCTTTTCTTTATCCTCTCCTCCCTTGGAGAAAGCAGCATGCGGGGTTCTCTGCACAACTGACCTCAGACCACTGCAGATAAACCATGCTTCCTTGCCCTCTTAATGAGAGAATGCCTTGATGAAGTCATTGAGCTTCAGCACGGCATTTCATTCCCGTGCGGAAACTTGGTGACGGGCAAGAGGGCTCTCGAACTTGGGGAAATTACTCCCCCTGTTCGAATCTAAATTTCTCTCTTTCACCTTTTTCTTTTTCTCAGTATTATTTCGACCTTATCCTAATTTCATAAACTTTCTTTAGTCTTGCTTTCCAAACTCTATGAGAAAAATTTCCCTCATATATGTGTATATATTATGTACATATATATTTATTATTTTTTTTCTCCTATGGCTTGGATGTTTCTACATCCATTGTAGCCCCAGCGGGGATGTTCATACATCCTTTATTGCTGCCTGCTTTGATGAGTGGGAGGAGGTATCACGGTTGGGAGGTGTTTGCATTCAAAGCTATATGTGAGAGTATTGGATGATTTCAGCCATCCCGAAGATGGTTTGGACCTTTTTGGCGGAACTATTCTCAAGTGTTGGGTCTTCGGAATCCAGGGGGATCCAATGCTTGGGGTAGGACTCTCGGCTTTTGGCTGGAAGCCCGTCATTATAGATATGGGGAGGATGATTCCATAATTTCTTGGTCTCAGTCCTAACAGGCGGGTTCAGCTTACACCTGTGCCTCTATATCTGTTTTGATGCTATCCTTCGGGTAGGGTATGGAGTGGACCATCTGGGAAGTATACTCTCATTGTGCCGATAGTGGAGAGTGCAAATTTCCTTTCTGACGTGTAATGGCCTAACATTCTCGAGCAGGTACATAAAACTAACAGTTTTCTCTCTCGTCTAATGGATTCTTTAAGGAATGAACCCCCATCCCCTGGATACGCTGATTCTCCCCCGGCACTGTTGACGACCTCTGCTAATGTGATAAGGGAAAGCTCTGTTGATGACCTCGGAACGGGAAAGGACCATTCTACTGATATTTCAAAATCGAGTAATTTGGGTAACACGAGGAAACTTCGAATCCTTCATGTTACACAAATTTCAATAGAGGCAAATTATGATGATCTATGTAAAGCATTTGAATGCTATGGATGCATAAAAGAAATAAGGATGAAACTTGAAGCAGAAACTTGGGATTCATGGATATCTTATAGTAGTTATGACGAAGCATTTAGTGCAATAAGTAACTTGAATAATATTAAAATTAATAACTTGAATGTCGCGGCTGTTCTCTGCGATAAGGTACCAAAAGATTTGGATGTGTACAGGCCTGCCGATTGGGTAGAAAAAGACGCAGATTTAGTTATGCCCTCCCAGAGAAATCCAATACCACCGATGTGGCTTATAGCTGAATCAAAGGGGGTTACAGGGAATTATTTTAAAATATGCAAAATGATGCAGAAAAAAGTAGGAACTATTGCACCAGGCGATATATCTCGGTTCGGGAAAAATAGTTTCCATATCCATGCCAAATCCAGTACACAGTCGGTAATATTTTCCAATATGAAAATAAGTAATGATGACATTAAGTTAGATGTCAAACCCCACCTAAATTTTAGCTACGGAAGGGGCGTAGTTTTTAACAGAGATCTATATGATTTTACAGAGGAGGAGATACTGGCCATGTGTCCATTAAATGTATGGAAAGTTCATAAAGTCCCAGGTACATCAATGATAATCCTTACATTCCAGGATGCCAATGTACCTTTTCATATTATTATCGAGAACGAAAGGATTAAAGTAAGACCCTTCAAGCAGAAGCCATTGCAATGCTTTGTTTTAAATTTGAGCACCCGTCCAAAGTTTGCAAAAATGAGAAGATGTGTGGTATTTGCTCCAAATCTTACCATGGAGAGAGTGCACTAGGAGCCAGGTGTTTAAATTGCAGCTTGAATCACAAATCCACAGACAAGTGCTGCGAGCTATATAAGTTGGAGGAAGCTGCCCTTAACAAATCAAACTTAGAACATATAAGTGTGACCCATGCCAAAAGACTATTAAATAAATCAAATACATATGCTAAGGCATTAAAATCAAACCAACCTAGCGCTGCCAATAGCTCAAAAAAAAGTATACTATCTGACAAAATGTCAAATAACGAGGTAACCATATTACCTCCTGAGGCTTTACCACGGTGTATTAACACTAGGTCATTGCCCATTGCTGTACAGCCTTCAACCGCTATTACAAAAAATAATACAAACCTCTCTCAGGCCATGTCCTTGCCTGATCTGATGGAGGTTCCACTTAAGACTAACTTACCTGATGCACCTGTTGTGGGAAAGGTGCAAAAACCTCGAATCCCACCATCTATTAATCGTAAAAGAGAGAGACCTCCATCTCTCTCTCCACCCTCCAGGTTATGACATCAAATAAATTTGATTTGTCTGTTGATGTTTCTAATGAACCAGAAGATGAACTGAATAAATCAGAAATTCAAGTTGAGGTCCACCATCCACCTCAACAAATAGATAAAAAGGATACAAAGAAAAACACAAATGTAAAACCCAACATAACAAGACCACTTCTGAAGAAACCTACAGGTAATAATGTTAGATTAAAAACTGCTAATGGGAAGACCTCATCCAAGATGTCTTCCAGAAATAATCCATAGTTTTCTCCTCCATTTTGCAATGGAACTGTCAGGGTTTGAGGGCGAAATATGAAGAACTTAAGCTCCTAATTCATGAGCATTCCCCCATAAGTGTATGTCTACAGGAAAGTATGCTTGATTCTAACACTCCTAGTCCTCGAGAGTATGTTAGCTATAGAACACCATATAATCAACTAGCAGGGAGCCATGGCGGAAGTCTCATGTACATTCGTCGAGATGTTCCCCAAATACCTATGTCTATACGTACAACCCTGCAGGCAGTTGTTGTACAAATTGATATAGGGAGAAAATATACAATATGCTCTTTGTACTTAACTCCAAATGATAATATTTTATATGATGATTTAGCAGAAGTCATTCAACAACTCCCTCAACCTTTTCTCTTACTGGGAGATATGAATGGTAGACATCCTTTATGGGGTGATGTTTTGGCCAACACAAGGGGCAATATTATCTCATCAATTGTGGAGAATGAGGATGTGGGGCTCCTTAATACAGGAGAGCCCACGCACTTCCATGTTCAGACAGGTACTTTTTTCATGCATTGACCTTTCAATTGCAAGCTCTAACTGCCTTCTTGATTTTGAATGGAGGACATTAGATGATTGGCATACTAGTGATCATGCACCAATCATTATAAACACCAACAAGGGTCCACCTTTGCAAAGATCGCCACGTTGGAATCTAGACAAGGCAGACTGGGTTAAATTTTCTGAGCTAAGTGAAATCGAAGGGAGAGCAGAACAGTTTGAAAGTATTGATGATGCCATACACCTACTGAATGGAACTCTTCATACAGCAGGAATCAATTCGATTCCCAAAACCACAGGACTATTCAAAAGACGACCAGTCTCGTGGTGGTCCTCAGAATTAACAGCCTTGCACAGAGCCACCAGAAAATCCCTGACTAGATTGCGTAGACGCCGTACTGATGAAAATTTGATATCATACAAAAAGTGTAGAGCACAGTTCCGTCGTGCCATGAAAGAAGCTAGACGCCAATCTTGGGTGGCTTTTGTTTCCTCCATTAATAGTAGAACACCACCATCTTCTGTATGGAGGAAAATTAAAAAAAATTGCAGGCAAATTTACCCCGAACCCACCACAAATGTTGAAAGTGAATGGTCAGTTTGTGACTGAAGGAAATGAAGTTAGTAATGCCCTGGCTGACCATTTTTCAAATGTATCGTGCAAGAGTGTAGCAGCTCCTGGTCACCAGTACAGGAGTATTCAAGAAATTAAAATTTTAAATTTTTCAACAGGAAGGGTAGAATCGTATAATTCTCCTTTTACTGAAAGAGAACTTGATTCCGCACTCGCTACTTGCAACGATACAGCTCCTGGACCCGATGGAATTCCATATGCAATGGTTAAACATGTACATTTTAATACAAAGTTATTTATTTTAAGTATTATTAATAGAATATGGTGTACCAAACGTGTGTCACACAATTGTACATAATTCCTTTTGTATATAATATGCTTGTATCTTCGCTCTTCCCTCGCACTCAAACGAACCTGAATGATCATGTCTCCGGTTTTGCTCTGAACTTTGTCTGTCCCTCGAACATGCCATGTCCTGTTGCCTTGCCGTTTTGTATATAAAGAAGAGTGTTCTTTAATATATAACTCAGTTGATTGCATCCTGCCTTTGAGTTCGCAACCCTCTCTCGGCTCGTCACATTGGTGACCCCGGAGTGACTCGCTCCTCCCGCCTCCCCATCCCCCCTACACCTCTCACCGTTACTATGACGCCGTCAACGCATACCTTCTGCAGCAGTACTCGCCGTCGCCAGCCGCCCGTATAGCAACGACTTTTCAGCTCTCTCAACAACCGTTTGGGGGACCAAAGGGCTTCGCTCACCCTCGGAAAAATGACCAGTATCACTCGCCTGCAACCTGCCGCAGACGGCTCTCCTCGTGATGTGAACCCACTTCAAGACTTTCAAACCTCCATCAACACCTCCACTCGTGACGAAGAGGACATCTATTCAACTTCAATCGAAGCTGACGTGAATGCCGTAGGACACGCCTATGAACGCCGTAGGCCTATGAATGCCGTAGGACACGCCTATGAATGCCGTAGGACACACGCCTATGAATGCCGTAGGACACACGCCTATGAATGCCGTAGGACACACACGCCTATGAATGCCGTAGGACACACTCGCCTATGAATGCCGTAGGACACGCCTATGAATGCCGTAGGACACACACGCCTATGAATGCCGTAGGACACACTCGCCTACCCCGTGACGAGCCGGAGCGGCAACAGCCACCCATCATCCACCACTCGCTCGCACCTAAACCAACGACTTCAACAGCCACTCACTGCTGCTCATCGGCGCAGTTGTTACTATTACCTCTCCAGATTCAGGGCACTTATTTAACATGTTCAGTATGTCATTTTTAGAGGGGGAGCCATGTACCAACCGTGTGTCACACAATTGTACATAATTCCTTTTGTATACAATATGCTTGTATCTTCGCTCTTCCCTCGCACTCAAACGAACCTGAATGATCATGTCTCCGGTTTTGCTCTGAACTTTGTCTGTCCCTCGAACATGCCATGTCCTGTTGCCTTGCCGTTTTGTATATAAAGAAGAGTGTTCTTTAATATATAACTTAGTCGTTTCCAATCTGCCAAAGAGTTCACAACCCTCTCTCCCTGATTCCTTTTGTATATAATATGCTTGTATCTTCGCTTTTCCCTCGCACTCAAACGAACCTGAATGATCATGTCTCCGGTTTTGCTCTGAACTTTGTCTGTCCCTCGAACATGCCATGTCCTGTTGCCTTGCCGTTTTGTATATAAAGAAGAGTGTTCTTTAATATATAACTTAGTCGTTTCCAATCTGCCAAAGAGTTCACAACCCTCTCTCCCTGATTCCTTTTGTATATAATATGCTTGTATCTTCGCTCTTCCCTCGCACTCAAACGAACCTGAATGATCATGTCTCCGGTTTTGCTCTGAACTTTGTCTGTCCCTCGAACATGCCATGTCCTGTTGCCTTGCCGTTTTGTATATAAAGAAGAGTGTTCTTTAATATATAACTTAGTCGTTTCCAATCTGCCAAAGAGTTCACAACCCTCTCTCCCTGCTTCGTCACAATGGCATGATCATAGTTACTCAAGTGTTTGGGTAACTATTTTAGCCTTTTTAAAACCTGGTAAGGACAAGTTTTTAGCAGCAAGCTATCGACCTATTGCATTGACTTCGTGTTTATGTAAAATCATGGAGAAGATGGTCAATGTAAGTTTGATGTGGTACCTTGAAAAGAAGGGTATTTTATCACCGATTCAATATGGATTCAGAAAAATGCACTCAACACCTGATGTGTTAATAAGACTTGAGTCCTCTATTTGTGAAGCCTTTGCTTCCAAACAGCACCATGTGACAGTTTTTTTCGACCTTGAAAAGGCATATGATACCACATGGAGATATGGTATACTTAAAACAATTCATGAACTAGGATTAAAAGGAGAACTACCACTATTTATTCAGTCATTTCTTTCGCATAGAGTTTTTCAAGTGAGAGTGGGGGAAACTCTATCAGAGAGTAAGTGTCAGGAAGGAGTAGTTCCTCAGGGGAGTGTGCTGAGTGTAACCCTGTTTGCACTAGCAATTAATGGGATATCCTCAGTCATTCTCCGAGATGTTCTCTCAATATTATATGTGGATGATCTCTCAATATCATTTGCTGGGATTAGAATGGCAATTGTTGAGAGAAAAATCCAACTTTCTATTGATAAAATTATCCAGTGGGCTGACATGAATGGATTTAAGTTCTCGACAAGTAAAACTACCATTGTCCATTTTTGTTGTATCCGGGGAGTACATCCAGACCCGGATATATACATTAAAGGTCAACGGATACCATGTGCAAGTGAAGCTAAATTTTTAGGTGTGATATTTGATTGTAGGCTTACATGGGTTTCTCACTTAAAAGCGTTAAAAGCTAAATGTGTTGAAGCTCTGAATATATTAAAAGTATTGTCCCATACATCATGGGGGGCAGACTGCAATACTATTTTAAAATTATACAAGGCCTTGATTTTTTCCAAAATTAGTTATGGATGTGAAATATATTCTTCAGCCACCCCAAGCCGATTAAAAACATTAGACTCGATACATCATGCAGGTATTAGATTGTCTACAGGAGCTTTTAAAACCTCGCCTATCCCAAGTCTCCTTGTTGATGCTGGAGAGTTACCTCTAGACCTTTATCGAATGTCTTCTATTATTTGGTATTGGTTTAGATTGCAAAGACTCCCTAACTCTCTAGCCTTTCAGACTGCAAGCCTTGTAAGACACACATCATACTTTGAGTTGCACCCAAAATCTCCTCAACCTTATGGCTTTCGGGTGAAACGATTATTAAACAGTCTGGATATAATTAGAAGTAAGGTACTTCCATTCAAGGTATCATCAACGCCTCCATGGAAGTTACCAGAGATATCTTTTTGTAAATATTTTATTGGAGATAAGAAGAATATGTCAGACCTAGAAGCCAGGTCTTTTTTTAATGAACATGTTAAAGAACATAGAGGATCAACTTTTATCTATACTGATGGCTCCAAATCTGATGCTGGCGTTGGATTTGGAGTACATAGTAATGGTTTTAATTGTAGAGGTGCACTTCCTCTGGCCACTTCCATATTTACTGCCGAACTGTATGGCATATTAACCGCTATTGAGAAAATAGCGTTGGAGAAGGAGGGTAATTTTACAATTTTTAGTGATGCAAGGAGTGTCCTTCAAGCTATAGAAGTTTTTAATTCTAATAACCCTCTAGTTTTAAAGATTTTAGAATGGCTTTTTATTATTGGATGGAGAGGTATAACAGTTCAATTTTGTTGGGTTCCCGCACATGTAGGTGTGTTGTGGGAATGAGAAGGCAGATTCACTGGCTAAGAAGGCTGCATCCGAGTTGCTGCCAAGAAGGTATCCCATTCCCTGTAATGATTTCTTACCTGACATCAAAAAAATGGTTTGCAATAAATGGCAACAGCAATGGGATAGCCCGGATGGGAATAAAATGCGAGAGGTAACAAATGTCATATCTCCTTGGAGGTATAATATGATGCCCCGAAAATGGGAGACATCTCTTTGTCCTCTCCGTATTGGTCACACTCGGTTGACACACGAGTTTCTGCTGAAGGGCCAACACCAACGTATTGTGACGACTGTTTAGTACCTCTAACAGTGAGGCATTTGTTGACCGAATGCCCCAATTATAACAACTTAAGGAATAGATATTTGTTTGAGGCTCGAGGTGAGGGTGGCAGGTTCATCCTTGCCAAGATTCTTGGAAATTTTGTGTCCTATGCAAGTGGCATTTTTAGATTTATTCCAGAAGCAGGTCTTCTGAAAACTATATAACTTTTATGACATTCAACTTTTATGATTTTAATTGAATACTCTTTTATTTTTTATTTTATTTTATTTTTTATTTTTGTATACATAAATTAAATGTTACCGGCGTCAATGACCTTAGATGTCAGGATGCCTGAAAACTTTAAATCAATCAATCAAACCATGCTTCCTTGTGTTCCTAGTATTAAGGTTAATACTGTCACGTCCCCATATCCTGACGAGGTGGTATTGGGAGAGTCCTAGCCTAGAATTCCATCTGAAGAACTCCAGGTCAACTTTCTAGGACGAGTCACGCTTCTCACCTTCACACACAACTTATGTAGGCCGCAGCAGTTGCACAGCAATGCTAGCGAGGCGCAGGGACTCCTTATTTCTTGAGTACTTACACACTCAAATATTGAGTCCCCGGGCAAAGCCAAACCCAGTGTGGAGGATTTATTTTTGCTTTATTTTAATTTTTGTTTTTGCCAAATCCTGTGAGAGAGAGAGAGAGAGAGAGAGAGAGAGAGAGAGAGAGAGAGAGAGAGAGAGAGAGAGAGAGAGAGAGAGAGAGAGAGAATTTCATTTGCTTTAGTTTTGATAGATCGCGCGAGAGTGTGTGTGTTTGTGTGTGTGTGTGTGTTTGTGTGTGTGTTTGTGTGTGTGTGTGTGTTTGTGTGTGTGTGTGTGTTTGTGTGTGTGTGTGTGTTTGTGTGTCCGCGGTGCGCGCCGAAGAGCAAGTGGTAGTTAGAGAATGATTGTTTGTGGTGAGAAAGACTGTTGGTACAAATGAGGTTGTTTGTTTACATTTTTTTAGTTAGGTTACGACAGTGGTGAATGTTTCGGAGCGAATGCTTTTTTTATTTGACTGCAGCTTAAGGCAGTTGTGTGAGAGCTGGATTATATTTATTTTTTCTGACCAGCGTGGAAGTGTTGATTGATTTAAAAAGTAAGTACAGTTTTGTTTATCTTTGCTTGTCGTGTTTGTGAGTGATAGGAACAATTTATTATTTATCTTTGATTATAGTGCGATAGTTAAGTTAGTTAGGAGTGTTCGTAAGTGTTTTTCTTTTTTATTTTGGCAGGCCGTGATTCCTCCTTTGGAGTGACTAAAATTTTTGAAAGTGGATTATTGTTGATGACCTGGCCTGCGAGTGATTTTGTTTAGACTGCTCTTTTGAATTGTCCCACTGTTGATGACCTGGCCTGTTTATTGAGATTACGCATGATGATGATGAGGATGATGATGATGATGATGACGATGACGATGATATGATATGATATCCAGGACCCCAATTAGGGAGGTAGTTGCGGAAAATTGCCGCACAGTGTGTTGCTAGCCAAAAAGGTGTGGTTGTGTGCAGTAAAAGACAGTTCTGCAGTGTGTGGACGGCTGTCAGTGTGCCATTGATTAAGACTCTGTCCTTATAAATATATATAATCATACATATTTGGGTGTTGGTGTGAAGTTTAATTATAAGTTTGTTAGGTTTTTTGGTTGATTTATTTGAATGGTATACGGTTATTATATATTTAAGTGTTGATAATTTGATTGTGGATTATTTATGTTGAGGATTTTAGTGTTTAAGAAATATAGTATTAAGGGTATGTTTTGTTTTGTTTGTCCTTTTGTCCAAGAGTCCAGTTGATAACGTAAGGGGAAAGTTTGTGCAGAGGAGACTATTTGTCAGTTAGTGTGATCAAGGGTGTGGGGGTTGTTTTTGCAACATCCCGCCACATTATTTTGGCGCCCGAACAGGGACTGCCGAGGTGGGATTGAAGCTGGACTCTTGGACGAAGGACTAATAGGATAAGAAATTAGATTAAGGTTGATGAAAAATGGACGAACAGTTGAGGGTTTTGAAGGAGGAATTGCGGCTGAGTAAGGAGCGTGAGGAGAAGTTGTTGCAAGAGAATAAGCGGTTAAGGTTTGAGAATGAGGAGATGCATAGGAAACTGAGGGAAATTCAGGGAACTGTAGAGAGAGTGGAAGATGGCGTTTGAGATGAGGATGCGAGAGAATGAAGAACGGATGGAGAAATGAATGGAAGATATGATGGGGCAAGTAATGGGGATGATGAAAACTATAATGGGTGAAGGTGCAGTTGGAGGAGTGTCCTCACTTTCGGGTAATGGGTTGATAGTGGATGAGAACGCTAAGGTTAGTGATAATGGGAAAGGCAGTGATAGTGATAGTAATAGTAATAGTGATAGTGAGATTGAAGATAAGGGAATTAGGCATAGTAAGGATGAACAAAAATGTAATAGGAAGAATAAGAAAGGTAAAAGTGATGTAAAGAAAGAGAAGAAAAAGTGTCAGGATGATAGCAAGGATGATTGTGAATGGGTGAAAGTGGTAAGTAAGAAAAAGGGTAAGAAGGGAATGGTTAAGGATAGGAATTTAAGTGTGGAAGTGGATTCATTATATTCAAATGAGGAAGAAGGTAACAAGGGAGTAGACAGTGATGATAGCAGTGAGAATGAACGTGATGTGTGTAAGACTGTGTTTATGAGAGAGGTACCTCGGTGTGAAAGGTTCAATGATCATAGCAGTAGGGATGTATATGATTTTTTCAAGGAGTATGAGAGGTATTGTCAGGATAAGTATGGTGATAGTAAAAGAGTTTGGGCTAGGGAGTTAGGAGAATATTTGACTGGGTATTTGTTGACGATGTATGGAGTGATAATGAGTGTAGGGGACGTTGATTATGAAAGTGTGAAAAAGAGAATAATTGAGCAGGTAAAACGTATGAAAGGGAGTGTTAAGTATAAGCGTAAGAATGATTTTGATGAAGCACGGATGAATGCAGGAGAAGCGATATCGATGTATGTATGTAGGTTGGAAACTTTAGCTAGGAAGAAGTATGGGGATGAAGGTATAAATGAGAATAAGGAGTTAATGAAGAAGTTTTTGGCTACTGTACCTGAGAATGTTGCTGAGTTTATTCATTTGAAACGCAAGGAGAAAATGAGGTGGACGCAAGAGAGATTGACATGGGATGATATACTAGAGATAGTTGAGGATTATGAGTTAGATAGGTGCATGAAAGAAAGTAAATCTGTGAGTGTAAGAACTGGAATGGATGAAAGTGTAATAGAATTTGGTAGTTATAAGGATGCAATTTTGAGAGGACCAATGAGGGTAGCTGATAATGTAGTAGATAGGAGTGTTAGGGCGAGTAATGTGGGAATACCTGTAAGGACAAATGAAGGATTTAGGCAGGGTAATTGGCGAGATAGGAGTGTGAGTGCAAATCGAGGTATGTCAGATAGCCGTGTCCGTGATGAAAAGTGTTATAGATGTGGGAAAGTAGGACATAAGAAGAATGAATGTAGATGGGCTCTAGGTGCTTGTTTTGGATGTGGTGAGGTAGGGCATAGAATTAGCGAGTGCAAGAAAGAGAAAGGGGTAAAATGTTATCGGTATGGTATGACAGGGCACATAGCGAGTGGATGTCGGAGTAATCGTACAAATGTGATTTGTGGTAATTGTGGTAAGGATGGTCATTATGCTAGAATGTGCAAGGAGCCGCGGGGTAAGTGTACTGAATGTGGTGTAGATGAGCATGTAGCTAGGGTATGTAGGAAGAAGGGAGTAAATCAGCCAGGATGTTCGGGAAACTAGAGTGTAAAAGGGTTCAGCTGGGTGAGTCCTCCTGTGTGTGTGGAAGGAATAGGATTAATGTTTGTGAGAATGGGATGAATAATTGGTTGGAAATGAGCAAGTATGAATCTAGTATGCATGAGAAGTTAGGGCTGGAAAATAAGCAATTAGTGTTGGTTGAATATAGGAAAAAGAGGCGTTTGAAAGTTTTAAGTGAGGAGAAAGTGCAAGGGAAATTTATAGGTATAGGTAAGAATACGAATAAGTATGACAAGGGTGTAAATGTACAAGTGAGTGTGGAGGATAAATGTATTAATACAGATGAAACGTGGCTGAGTATGAATGATACTTATAGTGTGTGTGGCTTTTCGTTAGATGATGTAAAAGAAAAAATGAATAACGCAAGAATGAGAGACAGGAGAATGATAAGTAGCATGAATGAATCTTTTGCTAAAGTTGAGAATGTTTTTGATGAAATGGATGAACTGTTTACAGAAATGAGTGTAATTATAGGGCCAAACGAGAACGAGGTAGATGGGATTGTACATGATATATTAGATGATAGGGATTTAGATAAGAATAGTGTTAATGTAGCGAATGATTGTGATAAGGAAGAAGTGAATGAGAGAGTGTATGGAGGCCCAGTTACTCGGAGTAGAGGTCCCGTTCCCGACTGCGACTGGGTATTGAAAAAAATATTGTAAGTTTTGTGTGAGACGGATTTGGCAAAGTAAGGGGGGAGGAATGTGGAGGATTTATTTTTGCTTTATTTTAATTTTTGTTTTTGCCAAATCCTGTGAGAGAGAGAGAGAGAGAGAGAGAGAGAGAGAGAGAGAGAGAATTTCATTTGCTTTAGTTTTGCTAGATCGCGCGAGTGTGTGTGTGTGTGTGTGTGTGTTTGTGTGTCCGCGGTGCACGCCGAAGAGCAAGTGGTAGTTAGATAATGATTGTTTGTGGTGAGAAAGACTGTTGGTACAAATGAGGTTGTTTGTTTACATTTTTTTAGTTAGGTTACGACAGTGGTGAATGTTTCGGAGCGAATGCTTTTTTTATTTGACTGCAGCTTAAGGCAGTTGTGTGAGAGCTGGATTATATTTATTTTTTCTGACCAGCGTGGAAGTGTTGATTGATTTAAAAAGTAAGTACAGTTTTGTTTATCTTTGCTTGTCGTGTTTGTGAGTGATAGGAACAATTTATTATTTATCTTTGATTATAGTGCGATAGTTAAGTTAGTTAGGAGTGTTCGTAAGTGTTTTTCTTTTTTATTTTGGCAGGCCGTGATTCCTCCTTTGGAGTGACTAAAATTTTTGAAAGTGGATTATTGTTGATGACCTGGCCTGCGAGTGATTTTGTTTAGACTGCTCTTTTGAATTGTCCCACTGTTGATGACCTGGCCTGTTTATTGAGATTACGCATGATGAGGATGAGGATGATGATGATGATGATGACGATGACGATGATATGATATCCAGGACCCCAATTAGGGAGGTAGTTGCGGAAAATTGCCGCACAGTGTGTTGCTAGCCAAAAAGGTGTGGTTGTGTGCAGTAAAAGACAGTTCTGCAGTGTGTGGACGGCTGTCAGTGTGCCATTGATTAAGACTCTGTCCTTATAAATATATATAATCATACATATTTGGGTGTTGGTGTGAAGTTTAATTATAAGTTTGTTAGGTTTTTTGGTTGATTTATTTGAATGGTATACGGTTATTATATATTTAAGTGTTGATAATTTGATTGTGGATTATTTATGTTGAGGATTTTAGTGTTTAAGAAATATAGTATTAAGGGTATGTTTTGTTTTGTTTGTCCTTTTGTCCAAGAGTCCAGTTGATAACGTAAGGGGAAAGTTTGTGCAGAGGAGACTATTTGTCAGTTAGTGTGGTCAAGGGTGTGGGGGTTGTTTTTGCAACATCCCGCCACACCAGTATGGCAGGGACTTACCACCCTTCCTAAGTGGTGAGTCACCCATATTAAGTAGCGTGGTTTGTATTTCAGTAACGGAACAAATGACAAATTCGTAGATAATTTGTATTTTTCCTAACTATACAAACCTTAGCTATTCAATCAAACTTGCCCGCCAGCCCTGTCCCCCGTGAAGTCCTACCTCTAAGCAAAGTGAAGTATTCACAGGTGTGTGTGAGGGGGTGGGGTAGCAAGCTACCCCTTCCTACTGCCCCCCCCCCCTCCCGCTAACTAGCAGTGGGGTAGTAAACCCTCGTTAAGATTCTAATGGCTCGTCATTTCGGCTATGTCGAAGTAATAACCCATATTAAATAGCTAAGGTTTGTATAGTTAGGAAAAATACCAATTATCTACAAATTTGTCATAATTTTGTCATATGCATTTGGTTGAGTAGTGTATTGAATTTTTTTTTTCCTGTGGTTTACTCGAGAAAAATATAAATTAGAACGTAGGTGGGGCTGGAGACAAAATTTAACTATAATCTTTACATCAGAATTCATCACTCATTATGTAGAATTGAAAATATAAATGTACAATGTATATAAAAACACAGAAAAAGGTGTGTCCTAGCCTAGGCAACAGGTCCTTGCCTAGCTAACCTGAACTCCTCTTCCACCTAGTGAGACCTAAAAAATGCAAATTAAATCAGGTTTGGTGGGTGTTTACAGCTGACATGACCTTCCATAATCTAGCCTACAATGTTATACACTGGAATTAAAATCATGGTCCAGGCATATAATCCAAAGGAACCCTTTTAAGGTATTACTACACAGTGCTGCATATTATATAAAGCAAAAATGGGGCTGCCTTATATGTTTAAACAAGATTCGGATCCTTTCCCTACCTTACCACTTAACCAAAATTACAAGAATATGTACAAACCTTAACCTAACTTAGTAGTCTGGATCCATGCTTAGCCAGACTAAGAAAAATATTCACCACTCCCTTTCCTAATGTGACTTACAATGCTATAGATATAATCAGATTATGACCATGTAACCCAACCGTACATACAATACTTTAGATAAAATCAAATATGGAGGTATATCCTACTTTAGCTTACCACGAGACACAAATTCCTGTTTAAAATTCAACTCAAATAATCAAAGCTTTACTGTACATAGCACAATTAACAAAGATTCACAGCATAACTCTTGGTAACTGGATCATAACTTATCAAAACTGGATATAGTTGTAAGATGTGGTAGAGTGTTTACTGTTTTTGGCAGATTTTGTTTTAAATTTAAAGGGGCAAGAAGATAACTTGAAAAGTCACACAAATGCTAAAAGAACTGTTGTCTCAATCTTTTCGCTGTTTTATAAATCACGTGTGAATAATTGCGCTTATGCTACTGTTATATGGGTTAAGGACCGTTTGTTAATATTTCTCTTAACATATTCATTAACTGACCTTTTGAACTAAATGAAGCTTCCGAGAGTTTTATACTATAGGTCTCAGAAATATTTATGTAACAGCAATTTCTTAGACCGTATGGAGTTACTTAATGACTGATGTGTTAGTAGAAAGTGCCTGTGTGGAAAAAGTATGTAATTGTAAGGTCCTCTTCATTTACTCACTGGCTACCATGTATGTAACAAGTATTTTAGGAGAATACAATCTAGTTATAATGGCATTCAATTAAAGCAAGTGTGGTGGAATCAAGCTCTATATAATGTTTACTAGGTGACATAGAATCATTGATTAAGAAAAGGGGAAGTCACAGGGGTTGAAGATTCCCATGAGGACAACCACCAAGTACCCTAGGCTAGGTTAGGTGGGTGTTGTTTAGGCATGATGCATCCTAGTCTTTCACTTTGTTTTCCTCACCCAAAACCTAGGTTTCCCAAGACACAATTGATCTGCGTATTTTTAGTGTGATTTATACTTGTTTATTTGTAAGTAGTATAATTCATTAAATTTTGTTTTATGTTATCCCCTCCTGTAAAATAACGCTTCCCCCTGGGAATCCATGATAATTGCACCATTCAAGGGGATGAGTAACGTAGCAATTAATGGTTTGAGCCAATAATAATTTACTAATTATAGAAAGTAGGTGATGAGAATTGTTCATTGAAAAATATCTGGCAATAGGTAGTCATATATTCTTTAAAAAATTAAACTCATGATCGTCTATCTATTATTACCAATCAATGGATTTTTGAAAGGTCCTTCTAGATAATTGTGAAAGCAAGAAATTCATGTTCAATTCCGCAATATAACTATACAAAATGTTGGAAGACTTTGAAATATTCACACATTTTTTTTTTATATCAGGTGTACCAGGCTATGGGAGACAAAGTTGAAGGCTTATAATTTTGCTGCACTTCAATGAAAGCATAGTATATGAAAACCACCTAGCTGTAGTAACTGGAATTCTATAGGTAAGGTTGATAAAGAGCATTGTTTGTTAGATTTGAATAGTATTAAAAACTGTTGACTTATTCGTAGAGTGAGGTCAAATTGATATTGGATTTAACATTTTTGTGTATTATGATGATTAGAGACTGTCAAAGTTAGTGGATTGAGCAAGATTTAATTCAAATAATTCTATTATTAGCTATTCAATGCAGATTTTACTTGTAATAAGATTACACTAGGATTGTCTTGTATCTGTACTGCATTAACAATTGATAGGTTGACTAATTCTAGATTTTGCCAATTGAAGGGAGTTACAAGATATTAGTGCTCTTATTACAAGACTAAAGTAGTATTAGATTATTAATGATTTAAGATGGGATTTGATTGCCAATAGATTAGTATTGTGTTGGATTTCCAATTTTTGTTCATAAACAAATTCAATTCCTCGTCTTTTAATAGGATTATGATTTCCGCTTGGCTGGAACTCGAATGTTGAATATCAGAAAGAGGTGTCCTTAATTACTAGCCAGCACACACAAGCCACTTTTGACTTCACCTACTGGGTTGTACACACGTACGCTCTCTCTCTCTCTCTCTCTCTCTCTCTCTCTCTCTCTCTCTCTCTCTCTCTCTCTCTCTCTCTCTCTCCAGGAAACCAATGGTGGATAAAGGCGGGATTAGATCAGTAAGGGATGAAGTTGGATAGGGTATTTTTTTATTTATTTTAGGTAACATTGGTTGAGCATTAGCAAAAAAACATTGTTGTTTTGTTAGTATTAAACATTAGCAAAAAGCATTTTGTTAGTAATGTTAAAGAAATTTCTTCTGTAAAACCAGGTTGCTAGTTTAATAGTGTTGGGTAGGTTAGTCCGTCAATAAAGTATACCCCGTAAACCAAAAACCGAAACGTTGAATAATCTCGTCAATGAACTAATTGAGAGAGAGAGAGAGAGAGAGAGAGAGAGAGAGAGAGAGAGAGAGAGAGAGAGAGAGAGAGAGAATGTTCCATAGACCAAGGCAAGATAAGTAGAATTGGTCAATTCATATAATTGAAGGTTTACCAAAAAAAAGATCCACTCGTATAAATCATTATAGGATAGCTGGAGTTAGGTTATGGAGGATCCACACATCATATGATGGAAATTTAACCAGTCATTTCAGTTACAAAAGTGATACATTTACTTGATAAATTTATGACTACCAGGTGCTTTTTTCAAGAGTGAAAACCCCCCATTAATTATTCATTTCCACAGCACCACTCTTGTATACTAAGCAATATTCTACACCTGAAAATTAGCGTGTTGGTAAATCCTGTTTTTGCTCAATTCATCCATAATATTTTTTTTTATATAAATATTTTATTGATCTGTGTGTTTTGACTAGGTATCCACTGTGGTGTAAGGTAGAATGCTTCATCTAGGAAATAGGATTTATAATCTCGAAGAAAATTACAGGGAGTAATTATGAGCATTTTGGGGGCTCCTGTTAGTCAGCGGATTTCCAGAGGCGAATCATTAGATTATTGAAGTGAAGTATGTCCTTGTTAGGATTTATAACGCAATACTTTTCCACCCTAACAAGATATTCTTTCGGTTGTAATATCTATTATAAATGGCACGGGCATGTCTAGTCAGTACTGATTCCCACTTCTGTATTCAATAAATTAGAATATTTTATATTTATAGTTTAACATGCAGAACATTTTACTAAAAATAGTCTTGATTTTAAAGTGGACAGTAAGGTGTTTTTATACTCCTTACATATATGTACAATTAACATCTTTTACTGATTTTTTTCAGACTAGAATCATCAGAAAGGGAAATCATTGATAGCCTCCTGCAAAACACACAAAATCATACTACGAGTTTGCACTTATGATGAAGATCAGCAGCGATCAATCCCGAATTTACTACAGAAAAAGAATTCCAGAAATTCTCAGAGGAAGGGAAAATAATCGACGAATTATATCATTTTCTGATTTCCAAGGGATGACTAATAGTGTCACTGAAGTGGCTAACCTATCAACAAATTTTTATGGAGTATTAAAAGACCCTTATGAAAATATCATCTCAGAGCTATAAATATTTTTAAATGATCAATCGACCAGATTTTGCCGGTTTTATGTTACGATGGTCACTCAGTTTATTTATTCCTTAAGTTCAATAGCAATCACTAAATGCGTTACAATAGTCATTCCATTTATATACCATAGGTTCAATAACAATCACTGTTACGAGGTTCACTTTCCTTAAATCCTATATATTCAATAGCAATCACTAACTAAAGAGGAAATAAAGGTTAGAATAACAGTAAATTATATAAACTTTTGCAACAACAATCATACCAGATTAGTCCAAGTTTATCAGTGTCTTTATTTAGTTATTGGGGCTATTAACTAGAATGAGTTAAAGCAGTAATGATTTTCCCTCTGAAACTTGAAATGTCAGTACATAAGAGGCTATGTTTTTGTAAGTTTTGATATCATGCATCTTTAAATTTTGAAGCCTTTGTGATAGTTTTATAGATTCTCAACCTTAGAATTTATCTTGAAAATTGTCTACATCAACATTGATGAGTTTATTTGCCCTGAAATTCTGATTGCAATTTCCTAATAATTATGATTTTTTCAGTTGTCCAAGAACTAGTTGTTGAATAGCAAATATACGTATTGATAATGGATTCATATTACCTGTTAGAATAATTAGCCGGAATTATTATAGGTAATATTAAATGGAATGACTTTATATGATGTATTTTTGTAGATGTTTTTGAAAAATGAGGAAATTGGACATTTAGAAACCAATTAAAGTCAACAAATGGAAATGAGGAAGGACTTCATCCTAAGAAATTTACTGCTCGAGTTTTAAGTTTTCATTAACTAGTTGCTAAATTAAATGTCACTTTCCTCTAAATCTCTAGACATATCGTATCATTTTTCGAAATATTGTAAAGTACTACAAACAAGTTATCCAAATGTGACTGAAGGGAAATTAATATTAATCATCTTTTTAGAATTAATTCAAATTTATTCCACAATCTGTATATCAAATTACATTAATTGTATGTGAATATAACCTACAAATAATTATTTCAACTTTAAGAAGACCTTTTCATCTGTCTTTCGTAACTGTCATCTAAATTCTATTTTGCACAACGTCGAATCTAGGTCTGTTCTCTCTTAGTGTAAGCCTGTTTTTTCTTAGAATCTATGCCATTATTCTCTTAGATTCTAGGACTTCACTTAGAGTACTTTAGGTTTGTGTTTTCTCGGTTTAGATTCTAGCCATATGTTCTCTTAGTTTCTAGCCCTGAGTTTTCTTAGATTCTAGCTTTGTTCTCTCCAAGATTCTAGCCCTGTGTTCTCTTAAAATCTAGGTCTGTGGTTCCTTAGTTTAGATTCTAGGCCTGTTCTCTCATAGATTATATTCTAGGCCTGTGTTATCTTATATCCTAGTCGTGTGTTCTCTTATATTCTAGGCCTGTTTCCTCATATATTCTGGGCCTGTGTTCTCTTATATTCTAGGCCTGTGTCCTCATATATTCTAGGTCTGTGTTCTTCTATATTCTTGGCCTGTGTTCTCTGATATTAGATTCTAAGCATGTACTCTCTTAGATTAGATTCTAGGCCTGTATTCTTTGAGATTAGATTCTTGGCCTGTGTTCTCTTGGATTAGATTCTATGCCTGTGTTCTCTGAGATTAGATTCTATGCTTGTGTTCTCTGAGATTAGATTCTAGGCCTGTGTTCTCTTAGATTAGATACTAGTTCTGTGTTCTCTGAGATTAGATTCTAGGCCTTTGTTCTCTTAGAAATATATTCTAAGCCTGTGTTCTCTTGAATTTGAATCTAGGTCTGTGTTTTCTTAGAATTAGATTCTGTGCCTGTGTTCTCTTAAATTTGATTCTAGGCCTGTGTTCTCTTACACATTAGGCATGTGTTCTCTTAAATTAGATTCCAGGCCTTTGTTTTCCTAAATTAGATTCCAGGCCTTTGTTTTCCTAAATTAGATTCCAGGCCTGTGTTCTCCTAAATTAGATTCCCGGCCTGTATTCTTTTAAATTAGATTCCAGGCCTGTGTTCTCTTAAATTTTATTCTAGGCCTGTGTTCTCTTAAATTAGATTCCAGGCATGTGTTCTCTTAAATTAGCTTCTAGGCTTGCGTTCTCTTAAATTAGATTCCAGGCCTGTGTTCTCTTAAATTTTATTCTAGGCCTGTGTTCTCCTAAATTAGATTCCAGGTCTGTGTTCTCTTAAATTTGATTTTATGCCCGTGTTCTCTTAAATTAGATTCCAGGCCCGGGTTTCTTAAATTATATTTTAGGCCTGTGTTCTTTTAAAATTGATTTTAGGCCTATGTTCTCTTGAATTTGTTTCTAGGCCTGTGTTCTCTTGAATTATATTTTAGGCCTATGTTCACTTAGATTAGATTTGCTTAGGATAGTAATTATTGGACGAAAAAAAATCCCTCTTTAATTAGCCGAAATTAGCAATCAACACCTTTAAAAGTATTGGCATTTCAAATATACTAGATAAGTAAATAAAATACTAATTAATAATTATAATTTCTTCCAAAATAGTCATCTTTCCTTCCCTTCTTGTAGTAATAACATGTTCTGATTAACTGTAATTTTATATAAAGCCCCAGTACTAGAATTGTTTATATATATTTAAGTTAGAGAGCAAACCTAGTATGTTCTATAAAGATATCGCTATTATTAATCCATCTATCTTGTGTAACGTGAAGCAAGGAAAGTCAGGAACAGGATAATTTTGAATACATGTTAATCAAATCACTGTATTGAAAGTTTTGAATAGTATAGCTAAGCATTAGAAAGCTAATATAACTCACTCTCTCTCTCTCTCTCTCTCTCTCTCTCTCTCTCTCTCTCTCTCTCTCTCTCTCTCTCTCTCTCTCTCTCATAATTAAGGTTATATCCACAATAAAACAAATGTATCTGTTTCAGAATAAGATTGAAAACTTTGTTCCCCAATATGTTTGTAAAATCAATCTCAAACCTTCATATCAAATAATTGTTAGTTTTTTCGTTAAAGTAAGAATTATCCCCCCCAAAATATTTCAATTATTCTGGTCACGTATAACATTTCAAATACTTGTTTGCAGTAGAAAATCTTGTTCTTGTTTTATATCCAGTGAATGTGCATCTTTTCCAAACATTACAATGACCAAATTGTAATAAAAAAAAGGGATAAAATATTTTGCCTACTGGTTTTAAGCTTTGCATATTTCTTATAAAAAGGATGCAGATAATTGCCTAGTAGACTACTCTAGAATAGAATATAGTCTATGTAGTTAATAACAGTTCTAGTTTGGATAATTTTATGAATTAATTCATATTAAAAGCTCATATGAAAGGAATAGTAATTTAAACAGTTCCAGGGAAGCATTAGTTTTTTGCCACAATCTTAAAAGAAGGAACCCGTCAGTGAAGTAGTTTTAAGTCGACATTCGGAGAATAATCCTTAAAGCAGATATTCTAGGAGTGGTTTCAATGAAAAATTGCAAGTCAGAGAGTATGTTTAACTGATTATTCAAAGTCTGGGTGATTTTAGAGTAAAACCTTATGTCAAAGAGTGGGTTTAACGCATTGTTTCAAGTCTTGAAGTGGTTTTAATGCAAAACTTCATGTCAAAGACTGGATTTAACATATTAGTTCGTCTTTCGGGGTTTTAATGTAAAACTTCAAGATTATCCTTGAAAGGCTTAAATTAATAGCAATACTAAATGAAAGGGTTAAGAGATTGCTTCAGAAACATCTTATTTTTTATACGTAGGCTAAAATTAGCGGGTTATTAGAAGGGAAGAATTACACTACTTCGGAAAGACATAATAAGGGAAGAATTGCAACTATGGCATTGCTTCGGAAAGGTACATATCAAGGGAGGAATTGCAAATATGGCCCCTTTTCGAAAAGGACATAATAAGGGAGGAATTGCTACTATGGCACTGTTTCGAAAAGAGCCATAATAAGTTAGGAATTCTAACTATGGCACTGCTTCGAAAAAGGACATAATAAGGGAGGAATTGTAACTATGTCACTGCTTGGGAAAGGCACATAAAAAGGCACTGCTTTGAAAAGGGACTTAATAAGGGAGGAATTGCAACTATGGCACTGCTTGGGAAAGGCACATAAAAGGCACTGCTTCGAAAAGGGACATATTAAGGGAGGAATTGCAACTAGGGCACTGCTTCCAAAAGGGACATTGAGGAATTGCAACTAGGGCACTGCTTCGAAAAAGGGACATAAGGGAGGAATTGCAACTATGGCACTGCTTCGAAAAGGGACATAAGAAGGGAGGAATTGCAGTTAAAGCACTGATTACAAGGAGATAAAAATTATTGGGTAGTGATCAATTGTATAGAATAGTTACAGAAATTATTGCCTATAGGGAGGCTAAAAAAACTAGGGGTTTCTTATAAGTATTTAATGTATGACTGCGAGATACATGTAGCATTTTCAAGGAGTTTTTTTTTAAAGGTTATTAAGGTTTAAATAATATTTACAGAGATTGGATGGTAAAGTTATGGTTTTAGTTTTCCATTGTAATAGAAATGTAGGTTGTAGCTTTTAAACCTATCAAAAGCTGTATTTTAGTTAAACTTGCTTTGAAAGTCCAATAAAAACTTCATTCAAATAGGATTTGAGTCAGAAATGGTAATTATGGATTTTCACTATTAGGTAGAAAAGCAAATTAGTGCTTAAAACCAGTAGTCATTTATATAGAATAAAAATTTTGTCATGATTTTATTACACAAATGTTTATCATTAAATCTCAATTGAGACACGATATGCTTGTTTAACTCATAACTGTACATTGGTTAGAATGATTATTTGAAATATTTTGTTGTGAATAAGTGTTACTAAATTGTCAATTCCATCAGTAAAATTTGTATGAACAAAAGTACTTGAAGATACAAGAGCAAGGATCCTGATTGGTAATTTATGGCAAAAAGGTGACATACCAGCGCTAATGGTATAACTATGTATATTAGATAAGTAAATCTAAATGACCCAGCATTTTTGGACGTCAGTGTGTAGTAAAATGGACATATGTACTACTATTATCATGTCCTAGGTTCATTATTGTCAGAGAGCTGGAAAGGATTTACTCATCATATTAAGTACAAGATATGTGAATAGCTATTTAGAATAAACTTCTTCATAAGGGAAATGAGACGTTTTATGTCGAGCCATCCTGGTGTTTAGCTAAGTGGAGTTATTTCTTAATATCCTTCATAAAAAAAAAAAAATTAAAACCCAAGATTTTGTTTATTTCTCAAACGTGAGATAGACAGGTAAGACGAGTCTTGTATGAGTGTGTTTGACTTATAGTCAGTGAACTATTTCATAGAAAGCCCTATTTCAAATTGCAAAGGCTCGTATTGCTAGCAATATTGATGCTAACAGCAACTATACAGATTAGTTTTTTCAGAGTTAAGCTTTAAGCATATAAGATTGGTCTTGCCTACCTATTTTAATTTTGAAAATCTACAAAATCCGATGCTCAACCATTTCACATGGGACATCATTAAGAAATACCTACCAACTCCCTTTGCTAAAACCTAGGATGGCTCAACTTAGCACGTTTGATTTCCGTTATGGATGAAGAAATTTACTCTAATTAGCTAATCAGATAACTTGCACTCCCTATTAGAAATAAATCCTCCCCAGCTTTGACTATAAGGAACTTAGGATATGACAATATTAGTCCTTAATGCACACATTATTAACCACTGATGTCCAAAAATGCTTGGCCATCTACCTTCACATATTTAATATAAGCACTTATACCCTTAGCAGTCTTATGCCACTCACTTGCTATTAAGTATCATTCAGGACCTCAGCTCTTATATCTTCAAGTATTTTCGTCTGTGCCATTATTCTTATGCAATAGACTTTCTCAAGTTGTGTATTTCTTCGGCAAAGTATTTGAAATAATTTTGAAATCTTGAAATATGGTTATGTTGGCCTTTATGTTGTAATAACGTAATATTGTTTTGTTGGCATTTAGGTTGTAATCAAGTGCTTATATTTTTGGTATATCATAAATATTTCAAGATATTTTACCATATGTAAGCATTATAAAATGTTAAGAATTCCGAAATAAAATGCATATGAAAAGTATATCACAATTTTTATTATAGTTACCCTGGTATACAATAAGAAAAACAAATTAAAAACTAAAAAAAAAGAAAATTGGAAAAAAATATAATAAAGAAAATGGAATGACGGGGTATTCTCCCTAAGTGAAACCTCATATGACCGAGTGTTCTCCCTACACGGCCCCCAACCCATTCTAGCAGCAGAAAAATGCCTTATTCCCCACGAAAAATGGGCCAAAAGGCTCATGAAATAGTCCTCTCTCCTAACCAGCCACTTGTTCGTTTGGACTGTTATTGAACCCCCACATATAGAGTTCTTTCAACCCCCTACTGGAGTATGAGAGCAGCAGTACCAGTGTTTATATTGAAAATAAAGTACCAAGTCAAGATGGCCGAACTGTATCTCGGTATTTCATTTTGGATCAAAGTCCACTTATTAATTCAGTTGTCTAATAGATTTTTTTCCCTGACTAAAGTCATCATAATGAATGGCATTGTTATCTCTAATAGTTAATATTCCTCAAAAACCTCTTATTCAATCTTGAAGCTATTAAATAGCTTTTTTTTTTTTGGTGTGAAAGTGTACTAAATACGTACTTTAACCTTCAAACTAACACAGTGTGGCTGAAGGAAAACTTAGAAATTCCTTAAAAACTTTTATTGTAGAAGATTGAATACCAACTATGAACAGGTTTCAACATAATCAGTTTATATAATTGAATACAAAGACTCTGTCAATAACATATATCAAAATCATGAAACAACATTTTCTTAAGCTTGAAACGCCCTAGATTCAAAGAAAACTTAATGTTGTCATAAAGTTCATGAGTCGACAATGAATGGCTTTTAGGTAAGTCACCCATCATCTAATATGACGCACCAATGAAAAGATTCCGTTTTCTTTCTTTGAAAACGTAGATACGTTTGAAGCTCAGCATTCGAGGTTACATATTTTATGACTGTGTAATGAAATAGTACTTTATCTAAAATGTAAAATTATTGATAAAAATAAGGAATAGGAAAGCCCACCAAGGCCATCCCCTGTCCCACCTAGTAACCAGAAACTGAATGCAAAGTTTTCTTCTCATGAAGCAATGTTACTAGGCCCTTGAATGCTTTCCTTTTCTTTTTTTTTTCTTTTTTTTTATTAATGATTTTACAAACAATGATATCAGGATTGTGATTTAAAGAATTCAGGGATAGTTTGAAGCTCTCCTTAAGTTAAATGGTAAACCATTTACATAATTATTTACATTACTATAAGTCAGATTCCAGCTATTATAGTTACGTTAATTCTATGATGAAACATTAAATTATGCATTTACACCAGAATTAGTCATTAATATTTCTAAAATTGAAAACAAATTAAAGCTCTAAAAGAAGTAAGAGAGTCATATTCAAGCCTTTGCTCAATCTCTGAATGATCCATTACTACAGATATCTGAAGCTCTCTCAAAAGCAGACAAGATTCACAAATGCCAAGATGCCTCCCTGCCTCGTCCCATTTAATGCAAATGATTGAGTCGGGTAAAAGAGAAGACATATGTAAGACTACTGCCCTGACCATCCTTGCTACTTCCCCCAGCAGACAGTCAGATCGGACCGAAGTACACATTCATCTTATGTATGGACACCTGAATCACTTTAGCTGTGTAATAAGGTTTTCAAATACAAATCTTAAGGAAAAGGTTAAAGCTAATTCAACCTGAAACACTTTATGGAACTAATGATACCATTCTAAACAATACAAATTTCATATAACAATGAATAAAAATAACCTTATAAAAATTACTTTCTTTTTACAAGCGGATAAACCATTTTATGAAAAGTGATTCTAATTGAATATTTACCTGCAATTTGAGGTAGATTAAGTATCAATTCAAAATTTAATGTAACTCCTAATAATAAATATAGGCCTACAACCAATACCTAAAAAAAAAAATTACAAGACTCTTATAAGTTTGTTTTATACACCGAGAGAAGTGAATAAAGACAACCCCACTAAATACCATCTTCAGCTTATAATACCTTACTACAATATAATATCCTCAGCATATAAACCCTTGATATATCATCATCTTATAACTACTGTATTCATAATACTAACCTGAACCTATAAATAAATATATTTCCTATAGTATCCTCTGCTAATAATCGTTTATTATACCATCAAGAGCATTTATTCCTTTACTAAGATATCCTCAGCCAATAATCAAAGGAGATGATTCTTTATTACGTATTGCATGCAGGTCCTGTCAAACTTATTTTATGTACCACGAGTTAAGGTAAAAAATAGTTATGATCAAACTATTTTTAATAATAGAATAATTTCATACTTTCTGAATTTTAGTTCTAAACCGATTTTAGATTAACCTAGCCTGAAAGGAAATTAAAATAACTTTTTAAAAAGTTAACAGAGTTAACTCAGACAAAAGAGACAGTTCTTAACAGACTTGAGGTTAACCTAGCCTGATATGAAGTTAAAAAAAATCCTTTTTAAAATTACCAGAATTAGCTCAGACGAAAGACAGACAGAGACGGAGATGACGTTAACGAGTACCGTATCCTCTACTAAAAACTGACACAAGATGAACAGATATTAATTAACAGATATAATTCTAGTATTGTTCGTAACACGAATGTCTCTGAGGTACGAAATACCTTTTAGTGTAAGGAAGTTAAAACTATTAAATACGAAGGGATATATATCTTTAAATTACTACACAATAAATAGTTTATAATACCCTGCAGTTCATTAAGATAACGATATTTAATAATAACGAATTCAGTAAGCGATTCAATTCAGAATATAAAGAAATACTATCAAAATTTCATAATAAAGAAATACAAGACTTGCAATTATAACTTCTATACAAGGTAATTATTGTTAAGAGAATATGTACTAAAAAAATAAAGCATCAAACTGAAATCACTATGAACAAAAAGATGAATTATAATCTTCTATCGTTTATTACGAAAACAAACTTTCTTCTTATATAGGTCAGCAAATCACAATTATTACCCCAAAACTCTAAAATTGATTTGTTCTTTAAAAATATAAAAAGCTATTTTATTTCAATTCATATGAAAAATAAACTTTTAAGTTAAAACTTGGTTACCTCAGAAAATCTATATTAAGGTTTTTCCTAAATTTTCCAGTGATTTTCTACTCTAATACATTTTTTTATCTATGGCACGAGCTTTCCCAAAAAAAACTTAAGATACCAATTTTTTAAACTCTGTTTACTGAAACTGAGGATTCCACAATCCAAAAAAAAAAAAGAAAAAAAAATTGTTTTAAAAGAAAATTCGAGTTTGAAGCTTGTCAATGAGCTGACTGACTTGGTGTTGTGCTTGCTGAATGGATAGAGGATTTTTTCCACTTTTTCACGGTTAAATGAAATTTCTTTATAAAGTACGCTACGTAAATTACAAAGCAAAACCTACCATAATTCTACATGTAAACATGAAAAACCTGCAGTCCTAAATTGTACCTATTTCCATGAAACAAAGCTGTAACTAAAACCCTTTCAGGTTGACTTCTTCAAGAAAACACTGACCAAAAAATGACTTCCCTAGTCCGCATTGGGACATGACCCAGTGAAAGAAAAAAGCCTAGAGAACGACATAACATCTCCATAAGAATCTTACACCAATCATTCAACACTAGCACAACAATCCTTCATACCTTGCAGTGGAATTTATACCCCTTCGGTTTTTGCGAGAGAGAGAGAGAGAGAGAGAGAGAGAGAGAGAGAGAGAGAGAGAGAGAGAGAGAGAGAGAGAGAGAGAGGTGAGTTACCCTACTTCACTGGGAAATGGAACAAAAAAGTAACACTAAGGTAGCTTGGTTATGCAATATCCAATGGCCCATATTTCATTCTTTTTGCAGCTTAATCAATAATTTTCATCTAATCTTATAATAACCTCCATTTAATACTCAAATTACTCTAGCCTGAGTGAGCTCTGGTGATCCCTTAAGGGCAAACAATTATTATTATTATTATTATTATTATTATTATTATTATTATTATTATTATTATTATTATTATTATTACTTGCTAAATGACAACCCTAGTTGGAAAGGCAGGATCCTATAAGCCCAAGGGCTTCAACAAGGAAAGTAGCCCTGTGAGGAGAGGAAACAAGGAAAAGTAGAATATTTCAAGAACAGTAACAACATTAGAATAAATATTTCCTATATAAACTATAAAAACTATAACAAAACAAGAAGAGAAATAAGATAGAATAGTGTGTCCGAGTGTACCCTCAAGCTAGAGAATTCTAGTAGGCACTTTTGACATAAAAAGACACAACCTTCAAAATTGTACTGTAAAATATTAAATTGTACCTTCTTTCAATATGACAATCTTTAAATTTCTCATTTCATTACTTTCGTTAGACATCAATGTGTATTTGATTTCGTTTTTCGTTAAGATATTCGTAACAAATAAGAAGGTAGGTTAGTTATTACTTTGAAACTATCCATGTTTTACTTCGTTAACTAACCATGTTCTGGGTGCAAGGTATATTTATCATTATAATTCTATTCAAAGTTCAAGATAGTTTCAAATCAGATAAATTAATGCTCGTTATCTAAGGAATTACAAGGAAAATTTGCCAGGAGGTCAGTATACTAAAAAAAAAAATAGATAAATAAATAAATAAATAAATAAATAAATAAAAACAACTTAGTAGATTTAAAATGACCACACAAGAATATGTCAGGTATGAATCCTCGCTTGATCCACTTCGTAATATAATACTCTTACATCTTCAATAGATTGTTAACATAAGCAAAATAAATTAAAACCGGTGGAAACAGTAAAAGCAAAAAAAGTATAAAAGCAAAATAAGTAAAAAGTAAAAGTAAAAAAAGTAAAAAAGCAAAATAAATAAAAAGTAAAAGTAAAAAAGCAAAATAAGTAAAAAGTAAAAGTAAAAAAGTAAAAAAAGTAAAAAAAGCAAAATAAGTAAAAAAAAAGCAAAATAAGTAAAAAGTAAAAAAAGTAAAAAAAGCAAAATAAGTAAAAAGTAAAAGTAAAAAAGTAAAATAAGTAAAAAAGCAAAATAAGTAAAAAGTAAAAGTAAAAAAAAGTAAAATAGGTAAAAGAGCAAAATAAGTAAAAAGTAAAAGATAAAACAAAGTAAAGTAACTAAAAGAGCAAAATAAGTAAAAGTAAAAGTAAAATAAGTAAAAGAGCAAAATAAGTGAAAACTAAAAGTAAAACAGTAAAATAAGTAAAAGAGCAAAATAAGTAAAAAGTAAAAGTGAAAAACGGTAAAACAAGTAAAAGAGCAAAATGAGTAAAAAGTAAAAGTAAAACAGTAAAATAAGTAAAGAGCATAGTAAAAAAGTACAAGAGGTAAAAATGGAAAATGGAAAAGGTAAAAAAGTAGAAAAGTAAACCAGATTTTACTTTTATACCTGTCAAAAAAAGTTTTTTAAGAAAATTAAGAAATGAAATTACAATAAGAGTGAACCGTATTAGGAATGATCTATACTGAAGATATGAACTAACTTTTGAGTACGACATTCCAATTTTTGTGAAATTTGCAAGTCAAAAATACTTATTACGTCTCACACAATGTCATGAATTTTCCTCGTGGAAGGATATTGTTTAAAGGCATGAATTTTTATGTACATCAGTATTGCATTAACCAAAAAAGCTACCCAGAAATCAATAAATAAAAAATAAAAAAAATAAAAAATAAAAGTTTATGAGGATGT
>NC_090727.1:66048228-66082938 GCF_036898095.1 Palaemon carinicauda | reverse complement strand
GTGAATGCTGGGAGGAACAAGTCATTCCGAAATGCATGATAATGAAATCCCTATTAGAAATAGAAGATCAACCATTTGGTGATATACAGAGAAGTATATTAGAAAAGCATATAAATTCAATGAAAATTAAAAACCGAAGAGCGTTTGAAGACCTAACAAGAAAAAGGAGACAATTTGAAGCCTCAATACCAACGGATTGGAAGACTCACTTCGAGGTTTCTGCTATGGAGAAATGAACGAAAAAGTGTATAGAAAACTCAAACAAAAGCATGACACGAAACTCAATGCACTGATAGAAAGCAGCCGTGGACTACAAACGTTAATCCAGAATGTGTGGCTAATTTGTCAAATAAAATTCTAGATAAAAATGTGAAGTGTGCCTTGGGATACGGTTTAAATTTCTCAATGTCATCAAGTGCAGTGAATAGTGTAGAAATTACAAATGGAGTGTGTAACCTGGAGAAATTCAGTGATATTTCTGTAGAAGAAGTAAATATGATTAAGGGTATTATATACAGCATATGAAAAAACCAGTGGTTCCAAATTGCCCAAAAAGATTCAAGAGAGCAATTGCCGAATTAAAGCAAGATAGAAATATTAAGTGACAAAAGCCGATAAATCTGGAGCACTGGTAATCTTGAATAAAAATGGATTATATAGAAAAAATGGAAAACCTCTTGAGTGATGAAAACACATACATGGAATTAAGAAAAATTCCAATTGAGTTTGTGAATAGTAGTTACAACAAAAAAGTGAAAGAGTTATTATAAGGGAATGAAGATCTGATAAAAAAGGTTTGTACAATATCACCAACATTGCCATATATGTATGGAACTATTAAAACTCATAAGCCAAATTATCCAGCTAGGCCAATAATTAGCTCTGTAGGTTCAGCAGCATATAATTATCTAGTACCTTGTGAATATCCTCAATCCTTTAGTTGGCACCATCTCATATTCAAATATAAAAAATAATGTAGACTTGATTAACAAACTGAATGAAGTACAGATCAACAGTACCTGTAGGCTTGTCAGTTTTGATGTAGTCTCACTATTCACAAAAGTACCTATTGATGATATGTTGGAATTTTTATCTGAAACATTAGTAATAGACAATTGAATCTACCATTCTCCATACACACTTTAATAGAATTAATTAAATTATGATAAAAGATTGTAAATTTGAATTCAATGGGAGATTTTATGCACAAACTTTTGGTATGGCTATGGGAAACCCTTTATCCCCAGTATTGAGCAATCTATATATGGAATTTTTGAAAGCAGAATGTAAATAACATCATACCTAATAATGTAAATGGTTTCGATATATTGACGACATAATATGTGTGTGGCCAGGAAATGAAAATTTAGATAACTTTCTTCTTAGATTGAATAGTTTGGTACCATCAATAAATTTCACTATGGAGCTGGAGAATAATTGTACCCTACCTTTTTTGGATTGTCGCATACATAGATGTAATAATAGTCTCAAGTTCAGTGTATACAGAAAGCCAACGAATATCTCGGCATATGTCCATTATTACTCAAACCAAGGCAACAAAGTTAAGAAATCTGTATTTACTTCTATGTTTTTAAGAGCATTCCGAGACTGCAGCCCTGAATATATTGATGACGAAATAAATGGTATTAGAGCAATAGGTAAAAAACTAAAGTATCCTGAAATTGTGTTAGATGATGCCCTAAGAACAGCAAAAAAGACTTTTTTTTCGGTAATGATAACAGAAAAAACTATAACACACCAAATTTACTTGTACTACCTTATTTTGATTCATTTAAAGAAATTCCCCAACTGTTAAAAAATTTCAATGTAAATGTAGCATTTAAGAGTAAAAATACATAAAAACAGCCTTAATAAAGAATTCTCCTGACATTACCAAGGGATGTGTATATCGTATTCCATGCAATGCTTGTGAAAAATACTATATTGGTCAAACTGGTAAAGCCCTAGAAAAGAGAATTGAACAACATAAGAAAAGTGTCAGGTATGCTCAAGATAATAATGCACTCTTTGCCCACGTTAGAGATAAAAATCCCCCTATTAATTGGTCAGGTGCAAAGAAATTGGTTCATTCAAATAACTTAGTAGAAAGAAACATCATAGAGTCCAGTTTCATAAAAGAAACCTTTGAAAACAACTTGAATATTGGTCATGGAATGTATAAACTCGACGCCTTTATATGTAAAGAGATTTGTAAACTATATAAAAAAACATTAACCACTTAATGTAGAATTGAATGTATTGTGTATAATTAACGTCGGTGTGAAATTAATATTTAGACCTAAGCTACCATTCATTAAAGGAAACAATTATTTTTATATAGTATGCATAAGTATATTGGCACTTATATAGTGTTATGCTAGATATAAGTATTAATATATACATGATTTTATGTTTATGATATTATTGTTGTATACATATAAATGTATATATGCATAAGTATGTATGTGTATATATGTATATATGTATATATGTATGTGTATATATATGTATATATGTATGTGTATGTATATGTATGTGTATGTGTAAGTATTTATGTATATATATATATGTATTTGTATCTGTATGTATGTATATATATATGTATATGTGTATATATATATATATATATATATATATATATATATGTATATATGTGTATGTATTTGTATTTTTGTGTATGTTTTGCTTATGTATTTATATAGATAAGGCTACCGCATTGACATATAAATAATGAAAGTAAAATAAGAAGAAAACAAGAATATACCCGCCACTAGAAATGACCCTTTTTAGCAGGTGTCTAACGAGCTTGCGGATTCCTCCTCCTCACACCTGAGTCAAGCCCATGTAGCGGGTAAGGGAGTGTCATTGTTCTCTAAATCTCTATATGTATGTTCGTACTTTTGCTTCCCTATAAATTGTAAGAAACCTCTCTCAATAAATCAGTCCTCTGAGGAAGTATCACGAACTAGTCAGGACTCAAGTGTATATTCTGTATTTTCATTTTCCCTGTGGTTCTTCTGCATATATATATATATATATATATATATACACACATATATATATATATATATATATAGTGTGTCTCCTTATCATTCTACTTTTATATTGCGATATTTCAAAGAGAACTTCTCTATCAATGGAATTCAAGGTATCTTGCTCACATGTAACCCCATAAGATTTTCTTCCTCCGCTATCTGCCAACGATCATACTACTGAGGACAGATTTTCTCCATTCCCCTTTGCTTTTTTAAAAAGAAAATATTAAAATCATATTTTGTAATTTTTTTTTTGTGTTTTGCTATGGTATAACTCTGGAAAATAATTTACTTTTGCCCTCCTTTTAATATAGAATAATGTATTCCCCTTTTATAATTCTATATTTTTGAAGGTTGAAAACGAACTAGAATATTTTTGTTTTTTGTTTTATATGTTAAATAGTAAGAATAGTGTTTTATCTTAAAATTATGTTCTTTAAAGTGGGAATATTACTGTAAATATTAGCCAAATTTCACCCCAGTATCCATTCGACCTCTCAATCTATGTATTGCTTTTTAACAGTTGGCTCTCTCTCTCTCTCTCTCTCTCTCTCTCTCTCTCTCTCTCTCTCCTTTCCTTTCCTTTCCTTTCGTTCGAAATTGAGTAACTTAAATTGAGTGAGAAATAATGGAGATGAAATATATGTTAATGAACAATAAGATTAATCAACTTCGGTTGGGGAGACTAAGAATTATAGCATTCAAGCTATTGAAATGATAGATATAAAATCAATTCTAATATCTCTTCAGGGCCTAGTGTACCTCATGCAGTGTTTTAATGATTAATGATATTAAAGGGTTTAAGGTCAGGTTGATATTATGGATTTAACGGAAACAAGTAAAAGTGTTCCTAGTGTTTTGATAAATAGAGAGAAGCTATGGCAGTTATTTAAGTCAAATTGTTTCCATATTTCCTTTATTCACTAGTCTAATTACCCTTGTTGGAGCCCTTGGGCTCCTAATAGGTAAACTTTGTTATTCTAGAGTTTAGTCAATTCGAAATGATAAACCAGAACAATATTCTATCAACTTAAACCAAATTTTTGATTGTTTGTTTATGAATAGATAACTGTAGACCTGTGGCATGATATAAAATAGTAAAAGAATCTAAATTGTGTAACCGTTAACTGATAATAGTAAGGATCTTTCTGAATTGCATAGTTAAATGAAAATTTCAATTTCTTGGATCAATAAAACCTTAGTGTGAAGAGTTTATGTTTAGCTAAAGGAAGGGAGAACTATACAGTAGACTCATATGGTTTTGTAGATAAATGCGGATTTTTGGTAATGCATAAAATAGATTTGATGTAAACTAAATGCATTTTAATGGGACTCCAATCTAAGGAAGCTCCTTTAATTTCCAGGTACTTTAAGTAGTCTAGTGACCTCTCTCTCTCTCTCTCTCTCTCTCTCTCTCTCTCTTTTATGGGACTACATGAATATCTCTCTCTCTCTCTCTCTCTCTCTCTCTCTCTCTCTCTCTCTCTTTATGGGACTACATGAATATCTCTCTCTCTCTCTCTCTCTCTCTCTCTCTCTCTCTCTTATGGGACTACATGAAAATACCTTGAATCTCTCTCTCTCTCTCTCTCTCTCTCTCTCTCTCTCTCTCTCTTATGGAAACTATATGAATATACCTTGAATCTCTCTCTCTCCTCTCTCTCTCTCTCTCTCTCTCTTTTATGGAACTACATGAATATACCTTGAATATCTCTCTCTCTCTCTCTCTCTCTCTCCTCTTCTCTCTCTCTCTCTCTCTCTCTCTCTCTCTTTTGGGGCTACATGAATATACCTTGAATACCTCGAAGAATGTCAAGCTAATTGTTAAAAGTAATGGGAGATTTTGTATACATTTTGCAATATGGTTCAATTATGAAGAAGTTCTCTCTTATTTTAACCTGCTACTCACCTCCAATTTCAGAGCTCCCACTCCCCATCCTTGATCCTTCCTTATCCCAAAATTGGAAATGTTTTAAAAATACCAAAGACTTTCGCCCTTTATGGCTGATGAGTCTCCCACTGGCCCCCTCCTCTTTTAGCATCAGCATTTGCCGTATTATTCTCCACAATAAAAAGGGCTAAAGGGTCCATGAGGTAGATCCTGACCTTGACTAGAGTTACCACTTGTTCTTTTGAACTGTTATTTTATTCCCCATGTACAGAGTTTGTTCATACTTTGACTGGTGTCTTGAGAGCTGTGGCTCAATGTGGTTGATTGGATATATTGTACTTGTCAAAGGCCTTCAGCTGTATTGGTAAACATTTTGGATTTTAGTCTGCTTATTGATCCAGCTGTCTTTTTGTTGTAGATTTTACCCTGGCAGCTAAAGTCATGAAAAATTATTGCTGTGTTGTATCATTATTAATTTTCTCAAAAGCCTCAATTCTTCAAGTCGAAAGGTTTATAAGGTTTATAAATTGTTGTAAATTATTCTATTCAAAATATTTAAATTTAAGAAGCTTATATTGTAGGAGGTTATAATGTCAAATGTACAGGTTTCGGTAATATTTTGATTTTTAGCAAAGTTATATGAACTTGTGTCAATAACAAAAACATCAAATTTTTCTATGAACTCTGTAATGTAAGTAGTGAAATATCTATGTAATGCAAAAGGATTGTGATTCATTGTGCTTCAGACATGTTTATGCTCTTTTTAAAGCTGATTTGTATTCAATGATAACTGTCATTTCCAGTTTTTTTTTTTTATAATTTCAAGTTCAAGTATAGTTGACATGTTAAAGATTAAGGATTATTGTACTTAACGTAAATGTTTCATGGAATTTGGTAAGAGTGTCATTTACAAGTCTCAAAATTTCAGAGTTTTCTATTATGGCGAGATACCTGGGCTCTCTGAAAAGGTGCACAGCTCGGTTCATAAATTCCATTTTGTTTCTTGTCTCGTGTCGTTTGTGTCCATGACATAAAGGAGGGATAAATAACACTTTGGTCGTTTTACATTAATTGTGTAATATGTTTTTGAATAGCTTGTAGTTGACGGGAAGCTTTCTAGGTTTATGTGTGTGTATGTGTGTGTGTGTGTGTGTTGTTTAATGGTTGGGAAAACTTATTTGGTATAAAGAATAGGTTTATAAATCGTTAATGAAGAATCTCGTCAGGTTTGTGTGTTTTAAAGTAAGTGCGAAGTTTCCTGATTATATGACAGATTTTCTTTAATATATATTTTCGTATATATTTGAAGGTATAAAAGTCCAATTTCCATAGAATTACCTTGCTTACACATCCCCATAATTTTTTTTTTTTTACTTTTGATTTATTGATTTCTGGGTAGCTTTTTGGGTTAATGCAATACTGATGTACAGTAACATTCATGCCTTTAAACAGTATCCTTCCACGAGGAAAATTCATGACATTGTGTGAGACGTAATAGGTATTTTTCACTTGCAAAGTTCACAAGAATTGGAATATCGTACCCAGAAGTTAATTCATATCTTAAAAATAGATCATTCCTAATACGGTTCACTCTTTTTTTTAATTTATTTCTTAATTTTCTTTAAAAAAAATTTGACAGATATAAAAGTAGAAACTGGTTTACTTCTCTACTTTTTTACCTTTTCAATTTTTACCTCTTGTACTTTTTCACTTTGCTCTTTACTTATTTTACTGTTTTAATTTTACTTTTTACTTATTTTGTTTTTTTACTCATTTTACTTTTTTTTACTTTTATTTTTTGCTTATTTAGCTTTTTACTAATTTTACTTTTACTTTTTACTTATTTTACTTTTTTATTTTTTTACTTTTATATTTTACTTATTTTACTTTTTCAGTTTTTTACTTATTTTTCTTTTTTTCCATTTTTACTTTTTTTTTACTTTTTATTTTTACTTTTTTTTACTGCTTTTACTGTTTCCACCGGTTTTACTTTATTTTGCAATGTATAGAAGATGTAAGATTAGTATTTTATAAAGTGGATCGAGCACAGATTCCTACCTGACATATTCTTGTGTGGTCATTTTAAATCTAAGGTTTTTTTTTTTCTTTTCTTTTTTTTAAGTATGCTACCCTTTTGGAAAATTTTCCATGTAATTCATTAGATAAAGAACACTAATTTATCTGATTTGAAACTACCTTGAACTTTGACTAGAATTGTAATGATAAATATACCTTGCATTCAGAACATAGTTAGTTAACAAAGTTAAACATGGATAGTTTCAAAGTAATAAATAACCTTATGTTACGACCTGTGTAGGCCGTAGTTCTGGTTCTTTAAACTTTGATCTTTTAAAGGAATCGTAGGCAGTACATTATTTATGTAACTCGGTGAACTAAGGGAAGATAGAACAAAAACACTGGAAAAATCTAATAATATTTATTACAATACACTTAAATAAATTCAACCTTGCACCAGGAGTAACAAAAAGCTCCTAAGACAAACAACAATGAGTAAACAAAAATGTCCTGGAGGACTAATATACAGAGTCCTCTAAATACACAAGGTTGACCTATATCTAATAATCTTAACCCGAACATAGAAAAACTAAACAGATCAAAAGTATGGCTCATATATTAAGCCGGGCCCACAAATATCAACAAACCACTACCCTATTACTAAACAGATAGGAATAAGGAAGACAGGAGAAATGAAAAGGCAGAAAACCTTAAAATTACCTACCTACACACAAACATTAAAGGCTAAACCAAATTCCAAATAATAAAACTTAACCTGAAAGCAAACAAATACACATACCACATTAAACTCAATACATAAATATTTAAAAATATTCACATAAAAGAATTAAGCTTGGGGACATAATTTACAGATACCTGTATATATCTTAACACTGTATTAACTATCCGTGAATTAATTCAACGGTACTTAACCATACATGGATTGGGCAAGAGAAGGGACGAACGTTCATCAGCATCAGAGGGAGTATCATTAACACCAGGAAAACGGGCTGGGCATATCCATAACGATAATGAAAAGATCGTAACTTTACCTGAGTAATGACTCCCTACGTTCCTCCTCACGGACCCTTGGTCCACAGACGAGCAGCGTAACAGATGTGATGACGCTCTTGGATCACGGAAATATTACCTCCAACAGTGCCGGGACGGAACGACGGCACCGTCTTCCCGCAGAATCCTCAGGCGGGGAAAATAACGCCAAGCGAAGGTCGCAAGTGACACATACACTTGCAGGACGTAACAAGCGAGATGGCTATTGCAGGTGACGAAACCCCTGCATACGTGGTCCGTGATCCAAAGAAGTATATAATTTACCGCGGGTGGCTCAAAGACACCAGCGAAATAATCCTCCAAAGGCAACTATTCCTTAGGAGGGAATAAAAGGCGTCTACCAAGGGCTGCTGAATTAGTATACACGTCTGTGCTCAAGGTACGGTCCGAACTCTTATGAAAAGGGCAGTTAACATTTACTCCTGCCGAAGACCGAATTTATTTATAAATAATTAAATAACCTACTTGTACATAACACCTTAGTTCTTAATTGTTAGGAATCTGTTAACGAAAAACGAAATCAAATACACATTGATGTCTAACGAAAGTAATGAAATGAGAAATTTAAAGATTGTCATATTGAAAGAAGGTACAATTAAAAAATATACAGTACAATTTTGAAGGTTTTAGTCTTTTGATGTCAAAAGTGCCTACTAGAATTCTCTAGCTTGAGGGTACACTCGGGTACACTATTCTATCTTATTTCTCTTCTTGTTTTTTTTTATAGTTTTTATAGTTTATATAGGAAATATTTATTATAATGTTGCTACTGTTCTTGAAATATTCTACTTTTCCTTGTTTCCTCTCCTCACTGGGCTACTTTCCTTGTTGAAGCCCATGGGCTTTTAGCATCCTGCCTTTCCAACTAGGGTTGTCACTTAGCAAGTATTAATAATAATAATAATAATAATAATAATAATAATAATAATAATAATAATAATAATAATAATAATAATTGTTTGCCCTTAAGGGATCACCAGAGCTCACTCAGCCTTGAGTAATTTTAGTATTAAATGGAGGTTATTATAAGACTAGATTAGAAAAGATTGACTAAGATGCAAAAATAATGAAATATAGGCCATTGGATATTGCATAACCAAGCTACCTTAGTGTTACTTTTTTGTTTCCTTTCCTAGTGAAGTAGGGTAACTCACCTCTCTCTCTCTCTCTCTCTCTCTCTCTCTCTCTCTCTCTCTCTCTCTCTCTCTCTCTCTCTCTCTCTCTCTCTCTCAAAAACCAGAAGGGGTATAAATTCCACTGCAAGGTATGAAGGACTGCTGTGCTAGTGTTGAATGATTGGTGTGAAATTCTTATGGAGAAGTTAGGTCGTTCTTTGGGCATTTTTCTTTCAATAGGTCATGTCCCAATGTGGACTAGGGAAGTCAATTTTTAGTCAATGTTTTCTTGAAGAAGTCAACCTGAAAGGGCTTTAGTTACAGCTTTGTTTTATGTAAATAGGTACAATTTAGGACTGTAGGTTTTTCATGTTTTCATGTAGAACTATGGTAGGTTTTGCTTTGTAATTTACGTAGCGTACTTTATAAAGAAATTTCATTTAACTGTGAAAAAAAAATCCTTTATCCGTTCAGCAAGTACACCACCAAGTCATTCAGCTCATTGACGAGCTTCAAACTCGAATTTTGTTTTAAAACTGAATTTTTTTTTTTTTTTTTTAGATTGTGGAATCCTCAGTTTCAGTAAACAGAGATTAAATAATTGGTGTCTTAAGTTTTTTGGGATAGCTCGTGCTATAGATGAAAAACGTATTAGAGTAGAAAGTCACTGGAAAATTTAGGAAAGACGTTAATATATATTTTCTGATATAGCCAGAAAAAGTATTTTTTTATGTGAATTGAAATAAAATAGTTTTTTTATATTTTTAAAGATCAAATCAATTTTAGTGTTTTGGGGTAATAATTATGTGATTTGCTGACCTATATAAGAAGAAAGTTTGTTTTCGTAATAAACGATAGATTATAATTCTTCTTTTTGTTCATAGTAATTGAGTTTGATGCTTTCTTTTTTTAGTACATATTTTCTTAATAATAATTAACTTGCATAGAAGTTATAATTGTAGGTCTTGTATTTCTCTATTATGAAACTTTAATAGTATTTCTTAATATTTTGAATTAAATCGCTTGCTGAATTCGTCATTATTAAATATCGTTATCATAATGAACTGCTGGGTATTATAAATTATTTATTGTGTAGTAATTTAAAGATATATATCACTTCGTTGTTAATAGTTTTAACTTCCTTACATTAAAAGGTATTTCGTACCTCAGAGACATTTGTGTTACGAACAATACTAGAATTATATCTGTTAATTAACATCTGTTCATCTTGTGTCAGTTTTTAGTAGAGGATATGGTACTCATTAACGTCATCTCCGTCTGTCTGTCTTTCGTCTGAGCTAATTCTGGTAACTTTAAAAAGGAATTTTTTTTTACTTAATTTCAGGCTAGGTTAATCTCAAGTCTGTTAAGAACTGTCTCTTTTGTCTGAGTTCACTCTGTTAACTTTTAAAAGGCTAATTTAATTTCATTTCAGGCTAGGTTAATGTAAAATCGGTTTAGAAGTAAAATTCAGAAAGTATGAAATTATTTTATTACTAAAAATAGCTTGATCATTACTATTTTTTACCTTAACTCGTGGTAAATATAAGTTTGACAGGACCTGCATGAAATACGTAATAAAGAATCATTTCCTTTGATTATTGGCTGAGGATATCTTAGTAAAGGAATATATGCTCTTGGTGGTATAATAAACGATTATTAGCAGAGGATACTATAGGAAATATATTTATTTATAGGTTGAGGTTAGTATTATGAATAGTTATAAGATGATGATATATCAAGGGTTTATATGCTAAGGATAGTATATTGTAGTAAGGAATTATAAACAGAAGATAATATTTAGTGGGGTTGACTTTATTCAATTCTCCCTGTGTATAAAACAATTAAACTTATAAGAGTATTGTAATTTTTTTTTTTAGGTATTAACTGTAGCCCTATGTTTATTATTAGGAGTTACATTAAATTTTGAATTAATACTTAACCTACCTCAAATTGCAGGTGAATATTCAATTAGAATCACGTTTCATAAAATGGTTTATCCGCTTGTAAAATGGAAGTAATTTTTATAAGGTTATTTTTATTCATAGTTATATGAAATTTATATTGTTTAGAATAGTATTATTAGTTCCATAAAGTGTTTCAGGTTAAATTAGCTTTAACATTTTCCTTAGGATTTGTATTTGAAAACTTTATTACACAACTAAAGTGATTCAGGTGTCCATACGTAAGATGAATGTGTACTTCGGTCCGATCTGACTGTCTGCTGGGGGAAGCAGCAAGGATGGTCAGGGCAGTAGTCTTACATATGTCTTCTCTTTTACCTGACTCAATCATTTGCATGAAATGGGGAGAGACAGGGAGGCAGCTTGGCATTTGTGAATCTTGTCTGCTTTTGAGAGAGCTTCAGATATCTGTAGTAATGGATCGTTCTGAGATTGAACAAAGGCTTGAAAATGACACTTAGGTTTTTTTTAGAGTTTTAATTTGTTTTCCATTTTAAAAGTATTAATGGCTACTTCCTGTATAAGTGTATAATTTAAAGTTTCATCAAGGAATTAACGTGATTATAAAAGCTGGAATCTGACTTATAGGCTAGTAACCTTATAATAATGCAAATAATTATGTTAATGGTTACCATTTAACTTAAGGAGAGCTTCAAACTATCCCTGAATTTTTAAAATCACAATCCTTACATCATTGTTTGTAAAATCATTAATAAAAAAAAGAAAAAAAAAAAGGAAAAGGAAAGCATTCAAGGGCCTAGTAACATTGCTTCATCAGAAGAAAATTTTGCATTAGGTTTCCAGTTACTAGGTGGGACAGGGGATGGCCTTGGTGGGCTTTCCTTTTCCTTCTTTTTTATTAATAATTTTACATTTTAGATAAAGTACTACTTCATTACACAGTCATAAAATTTGTAACCTCAAATGCAGAGCTTAACCCTGGATAGGTACGCTCCTCGGACACCCCTTTAAGGGTATACTCGGACGCGAACGACCCCGACGGCAAAATAAAATTCTTGAAAAATCAGTTTTTGCAGTAACCCCTTTTTTTCTTTTGCCAAAAAAAACTTCAATGAATGCTTAAAACAACTGTAAAGATAAATACTACTCATCTGCAGAAAAACTATTTATTATAAATATTTTAAAAAATTAAGTAAAAAAAAAAGACCTGACATAAAAATTCATAAAAAAAGTTTATACATATATACACAAATCCTTTTAGGAATTGATTCTTGAATGTTTAGGACACATCTTGATGTATTTTGGATGAAGTCAGACCCATGGAGGTGAAGATCTGAAATGAGAAAAAAAGGGTAACTTTTTTTGGCCAAAAAAAAATTTGTCCAAATTTCATGAATTTTTTTGGGTACCCAAATGAAATAGGAAGTGGCTAATTTTTTTAGGGAATAAACATATGTTATCCTAAAATAGAAATATGTAAAAAAATCTTCATTATTTTGTAAATTACATTTATATCAGGGGCCATATCTAAAGGTAATTTTTTGAGTACTTAGAAATTTTGTAAAAAAATACATATATTTAATATATAATATGATATTTATGCAGGTAAAAATATACCAAAATATCACAAATTCTATAGGGAACAAGAATATATATAGATAGGGCAACTTACGCTTCGGATATGTCCACAAAATGGCCGCCAACCACACTGACTCAGACTCCCTAATCTGCCACTTGAAATGTAGGAAGGGTATGTCAATTTCAAGGTGTTATTTACTAATCTAATTATTATTGGATATGCATAAAAATTGTATGGTGGGTTGCTGGATAATTGTCGATTATTTTACGACTATAAAATTAAAATTCTGACCCAAAAAAATTTTTTTGAAGGGAAATAAAATCGAAAAAAAAACAAAAATGTGAAACAATATAATATTTTAGCTAAAAAAATTTGATGATATTCAATCAAAAAAGAAGTAAAAAAATTTTTCCGATATATAAACATCTAGAGGAATCACTACTCTGTGATAGTTCCTTAGTACGTAGTAATTTTGAAAGAAATGGGAAAAAACGAAAAAATGGCATTCACCGGAAAATCGATCACATACCTATATATACGCCATATCTGGCTAAAAAAAAAAGATAGGCATGGGTAGCCAGATCATCTAGAAACACTTTCCAACACTATAAAAATATAAGTTTTGCGACACTACTTGCCAATTCCTTACGGTAACATGACTAAGCAAAAAAATGCAAAACAAATAAAAAGGGGCACTCGCGGAAAAATGGCTAACATTCTAATATACGGCATTTCAGAAAAAAAAAAAAATCAGCCATGTGCTAGGCAAACCATCAAGGCACATTTTCCGACAAATAAACATCTAAATGAATCATTACTCTGTGATAGTTCCTTAGTACGTAGTAATTTTGAAAGAAATGGGAAAAAATGAAAAAATGGCAATCACAGGAAAATCGAACACATACCTATATATACGCCACATCTGGCTAAAAAAAAAGATAGGCATGGGTAGCCAGATCATCTAGAAACACTTTCCAACACTATAAAATTATAAGTTTTGCGACACTACTTGCCAATTCCTTACGGTAACATGACTAAGCAGAAAAATGCAAAACAAATAAAAAGGGGCACTAGCGGAAAAATGGCCATTCTATTGTACGGCATTTCAGAAAAAAAAAATTTCAGCCACGTGCTAGGCAAACCATCAAGGCACATTTTCCGACAAATAAACATATAAATGAATCATTACTCTGAGATAGTTCCTTAGTACGTAGTAATTTTGAAAGAAATGGGAAAAAACGAAGAAGTGGCAATCACAGGAAAATCGAACACATACCTATATATACGCCATATCTGGCTAGAAAAAAAGATAGGCATGGGTAGCCAGATCATCTAAAAACACTTTCCAACACTATAAAATTATAAGTTTTGCGACACTACTTGCCAATTCCTTACGGTAACATGACTAAGCAAAAAAATGTGAAACAAATAAAAAGGGGCACTAGCGGAAAAATGGCCATTCTAATATACGGCAATTCAGAAAAAAAAAATTTCAGCCACGTGCTAGGCAAACCATCAAGGCATATTTTCCGACAAATAAACATATAAATGAATCATTACTCTGTGATAGTTCCTTAGTACGTAGTAATTTTGAAAGAAATGGTTAAAAACGAAAAAATGGCAATCACAGGAAAATCGAACACATACTTATATATACGCCATATCTGGCTAAAAAAAAATAGGCATGGGTAGCCAGATCATCTAGAAACACTTTCCAACACTATAAAAATATAAGTTTTGCGACACTACTTGCCAATTCCTTACGGTAACATGACTAAGCAAAAAAATGCAAAACAAATAAAAAGTGGCACTCGCGGAAAAATGCCCAACATTCTAATATACGGCATCTCAGATAAAAAAAAAAAAAGACATGCACGTGTTAGCCCAACCATCAAGGCACACTTTCTAACACAAACATGAAAAAAAAAAATGAATAATATACGGCAATTCCTTACTACGTAAAAATTTTTACAAATATTGAAAAAAAACAGAAATTGGCAACCGCAGTTAAATACCCAATATACCAATAACTACGTCGTATATGACAAAAACAAAGTCACGCATGGGTAGCCAGATCATCTAGACACACTTTCCAACACTAAACAAGCAAAAGTTTTACGACACTATTTGGCAATATCTTACGGAAAAATGACTTGGCAAAAAAATTAAAAAAAATGAAAAAGGGGCACTCGCGGTAAAATGGTCCTCGTGGTGATGAACGACTTTTTAACTAAAAAAAAAAATCATGCACATGGTAGCCAAACAATCCACCAAGACTTTCAACAACTGATAACCTATACAAGTTGCACCATTCTACGACAATTTCATAATACGTAATAACTTTGATAATTATGCAAATTACCTTAGAAGGGTAAACTTGGTCGCGCTCAACCACGACGCGTCTCAGAAATCGGGGAAGGAGTACAGCTACAGCAATGCACATCTGGACACTACTAGAGCGTGTAGGGAAGACACCTCCTGCAGGTCGATCACCCACAAATTCAGTCACGGGGGTGAGTCACGTGAGAAAAACCTCTTTTTTTTTTTTTGACGCTCGGGGTCGCGTACGACCCATCGTACCTATCCAGGGTAACGTATCTACGTTTTCAAAGAAAGAAAACGGGTACTGTCCGGATAAAAAAAGAAAGCTGAATCTTTTCATTCGGTGCGTCGTATTAGATGATGGGTGATTTAACTAAAAGCCATTCATTGTCGACTCGTGGGTAATTTTGTATATTATTCCATGGTGTGATTTCGCACAAGAAATATATGATTTCCTATGGCAAATAACGTGATTTAACCGATTTTGATGATCATTTCAATCGCAAACAAACAGATCAACCAATTCGGTTAGTTATAAGTTGACGAATTGGTTGATGTTATTACGGATGAAATGAGAAAACCAGTTAAATCACGCTATCTACTATAAGAAATCATATATTTCCTGTGCGAAATCACACAATGAAATACAATACAAATGAACCATATAAATATTAACACTGCTGACATATATAGTGAGTGAAAATATATAAACAACAGATGTAGGGGACAATAACATTAGCAACGTTGCCAATGATTGAGAAAACTACCAACGATGACGAATGGTACACAGTGTTACCAACGGCACGATGTCATTACTAGAGGTAGAAATAATAAATGTTTCCATTCGTAAACTAAATAATTATTCCATATAACTATTACACAATAAATAAAGAGTACCAAAAGGCCACAGAACCTAACAAACCCACCTAACCTTGCCTAGAAGTACCCCGGTCACAAAACACACATAATAAGAATGGGGGAATGACTTACCTTGATACACAGTACTACCAACGATGACGAATGGTACACAGAACTACCAACGACACGATGGCATTACTAGTGGTAGAACTGCTAAATATTTCCTCAGCTATATTAAATAATTTCTCCATATAACTGTTACGAAATATATAAAAAGTACAGAAAGGCCACAGAACCTAACAAACCCACCTAACCTTGCCTAGAAGTACCCCGGTCACAAAACACGAATAATGACTATTGAGGAATGACTTACTTTTATGAAGAAAACGACGAAACTTGCTGGACACGGAAGGAAGAGACTGACAGATTAACTTCTATGACTGGGATGAGGATGGATGGGGGTCATCGGGGTCTTGTGGGTAGGGGGGGTCGATTGTCTGTTGTTGTAAAGGAGGGTAGAGGCGACTGGCAGTAATGAAAAAGTGGTGGAGTAACGAATGTTGAGGATAGTAGTGGGTGAAAAAGAACCTGGAAAAATATTGCTTGAAATATTCAGTCCTGATTCCAGGTCTCTGAACCCACTCCTTCACTTCTCTCCAGAGACGTTCTATATTTTGAGTATGGATGGTTGGGTCTAGGGGGTCAACGAAATGCTCCGAATGATTAATCGACTTATGAACGTAACCAATTTCCGATAGAGAGTTGTATGCAGCCCACTTATCACTGATAATAATACTACCACGTTTAATATACTTCTGGATGAGGGGAATTAGAGTAGCAGCATCTCGTTTAGTAGAAAGGGGGGGAACTAAAGGAATAATGAAAAATTTCTTGGACACACATTCAATACCCCCAAAGACCCATATCGCACTTAACGGTTTACCACGGTTGTATTTAGCCTTACCAAAATGAGTTTCGTCTATTTCAACAGTAACTCCATCACCACCAATCGCCTCTTGATTATCGAAGAAGTATTCGGTAACCTCCGAACAGAAACTTCTCCAATCCACACTAGTCTTTGAAGATATGTCGATACCATCCATGAGGGTCTCATGGTCCGAATGTTTATGCAAAAAGTGGTTGGCACATAATATTATCTTCCATGGGGGTAGCCGACTTTGGTCCAAAAAAGTACCTATATAGGCCGTAACGGTATACCCACAACGACGTTTCTTCTTAGTTTTACGGATGGTGGTTTCAGTAGAGCAATAAAACCTGTGAATGTCTGCCCTATAAGATAAAAGCGAACGACACTTGGGGCAGTTTAAACGTTGAGGAATAATGCTGTGAGATTTAAGAAAATGCTCAACATTACCTGAAGTATCAAAAAAATCACCATTGAATTGAGCCACTGCTTTTAGATACGGAATCCTGCAACCGGTACAAGTTTCTATAATATGCTCCATCTCAAAATACGAAACTAAAAACCGCACTTGTAACGAAGAACGACTAACCAGGTCAAAGGTTACAACGGGAAAGGCATTGGAACAATGGGTATGAAAAGAGCGGTTAAAGCGATAAAGGAAGGGGGAGGGGGTAGGGAGATATCTGAATAGGCCTAGAGTGGTGATTGGTTAAGGGAAAAACAACGAACAAAAGCGGGAAAACATGAATGAACTAAATACGGAAACTAGACCAAAGAAAAGTTTTATAAGACACAGAGGAGAGAAAAGGAACTAACCAACAAAAATAAATAAAAACAATATAGGAAGATAAAATGGAATGAACGGTAAATAATAGCGAATGGGAATATAAAATGAGGAGATCATACCGAGAATTAACTGGATAAAAAAACTAGAACAGGGTAAGTATTTATGTGCAACCGGGAGGAGGTAAAGAAATAACCAAACAACTAAACCCCATATAGAAAAGAAAACTGGAATGAATGATAAATAATATGGAATGGGAATATAAAATGAGAAAAAAACACGATAATAAAAAGAGTAATAGGGGAGAGGAAACTCCTGCGAAGGGGGGTGATATATGCGCAAGACGGAAACTCGTGCTAACGAACGTACGTACAAATGGGAAAGGAAATAACCAAACAAATAAACCCAATATAAGAAGGGAAAATGGAATGTATGATAAATAACAGTGAATGCGAATATACAATGAGAAAATAATACGGTAAAAAAAGAGTAATAAGGGAGAGAAACTCCTGCGCAGGGGGGTTATATATGCGCAGGACGGAAGATGGGGCGAACGAACGAACGAACAAATGGGTGTTAATGTTAGCATGAAATGCTAACATTTGATCTACATCAGGTATGGAATGCTAACATTTAATCTACATCTGGTGTTGGCAGCACTGGTTACTGTATTACCACAAGAAATAACCTTTGAAGAAAAGAACTGGTTTACGGTTATATATCTGTTCCCCAGTATGTTTTCCCCACCCAAAACCCCGGGTTCCCAAAGGGGGTCCCCCATTATCGGCGGATATAGTTATATATATATTTCTGTAACTATTCATTTGCGACGGGAACGAGTGTTATTTTCGAAGGGAGCGTAATTTTTCCTATAAGAAAAAGTAGTTGGAATACTAGGATACATTGCCATGTAATAAACTACAATGAAACCGACTCTCGTGAACTTGATGACATTAAGTTTTCTTTGAATCTAGGGTGTTTCAAGCTTCAGAAAATGATGTTTCATGATTTTGATATTTGTTATTGACTTCAAAGTTTTTGTGTTCAATTATATAACTAAACTGATTACGTTTAAACCTGTTCATAGTTGGCATTCAATCTTCTACATTAAAAGTTTTTAAGGAATTTCTAAGTTTTCCTTCAGCCACATTGTGTTAGTTTGAAGGTTAAAGTATGTATTTAGGTACTCTTTCACGCCAAAAAATTATATTCAATAGCTTTAAGATTGAATAAGAGGCTTTTGAGGAATATTAACTAATATAAATAACAATGCCATTCATTATCATGACTTAATACAGGAAAAAAATCTATTAGACAACTGAATTAATAAGTGGACTTTAATCCAAAATGAAATACCCAGATACAGTTCGGCCATCTTGACTTGGTACTTTATATTCAATATAAACACTGGTACTGCTGCTCTCATACTCCAGTAGGGGGATGAAAGAACTCTATATGTGGGGGTTCAATAACATTCCAAACGAACAAGTGGCTGGTTAGGAGAAAAGGACTATTTCATGAGCCTTTAGGCCCATTTTTCGCTGGGAATAAGGCATTTACTGTTACTTAAGAGAACACAGGCCTAGAATTGAATTTAAGAGAACACAGGCTTAGAATCTAAGAGAACACAGGACTAGAATCTAAAATAACACAGGCCTAGAATTTAAGAGAACACAGGCCTAGAATCAAATTTAAGAGAATACAGGCTTGAAATCTAAGAGAACACAGGACTAGAATCTAAGAGAACACAGCCCTAGAATATAAGAGAACACAGGCCTAGAATCAAAGAACATAAGCCAATGATCTAATCTAAGAGAACACAGGCCTACAATCTAATTTAAGACAACAATGGCCTAGAATCTAATTTAAGAGAACACAGGCCTAGAATAAAACTTAAAGAGAACACAGGCCTAGAATAAAACTTAAAGAGAACACAGGCCTGGAATATAATTTAGGAGAACACAGTCCCGGAATCTATTCTAAAAGAACACAGGCCTAAAGTCTAAGAGAACACAGGCCTAGAATCAAATTTAAGAAAACACAGGGTTAAAATCTAATTTTAAGAGAACACAGGCCTGAAATCAAAATAAGAGAACACAGGCCTAGAATCAAATTCAAGAGAACACAGGCTTAGAATCAAATTTAAGAGAACACAGGCTTAGAATCAAACTTAAGAGAACACAGGCTTAGAATCAAATTTAAGAGAATACAGGCTTAGAATCTAATTTCAAGAGAACACAGGCCTAGAATCTAATCTCAGAGAACACGGGCCTAAAATCTAATCTCAGAGAACACAGGCCTAGGATGTAAGAGAACACAGGCCTAGAATATAATCTATGAGAGAACAGACCTAGATTTTAAGAGAACACAGGGCTAGAATCTTGGAGAGAACAAATCTAGAATCTAAGAAAACTCAGTGCTAGAAACTAAGAGAACATATGGCTAGAATCTAAAGCGAGAAAACACAGACCTAAAGTACTCTAAGTGGAGGCCTAGAATATACGAGAATACTGGCATATATTCTAATAGAACACAGGCTTACACTAAGAGAACACAGACCTAGATTGACGTTGTACAAAATAAAATTTAGACGACAGTTACGAAAGACAGATGAAAAGGTCTTCATAAAGTTGAAATAATTATTTGTAGGTTATATTCACATACGATTAATGTAATTTGATATACAGATTGTGGAATGAATTTGAATTAATTCTAAAAAGATGATTAATATTAATTTCCCTTCAGTCACATTTAGATGACTTGTTTGTAGTACTTTACAATAATTCGAAAAATGATACGATCTAGAAAATGTCTAGAGATTTAGAAGAAATTGACATTTGATTTAGCAACTAGTTAAGGAAAACTTAAAACTCGAGCAGTAAATTTCTTAGGATGAAGTCCTTCCTCATTTCCATTTGACTTTAATTTGTTTCTAAATGTTCAATCTCCTCATTTTTAAAAAACATCTACAATAATACATCATATAAAGTCATTCCATTTAATATTACCTATAATAATTCCGGCTAATTATTCTAACAGGTAATATGAATCCATTATCAATACGTATATTTGCTATGCAACAACTAGTTCTTGGACAACTGAAAAAATCATAATTATTAGGAAATTGCAATCAGAATTTCAGGGCAAATAAACTCATCAATGTTGATGTAGACAATTTTTAAGATAAATTCTAAGGTTGAGAATCTATAAAACTATCACAAAGGCTTCAAAATTCAAAGATGCATGATATCAAAACTTACAAAAACATAGCCTCTTATGTACTGACATTTCCAGTTTCAGAGGGAAAATCATTACTGCTTCAACTCGATCTAGATAATAGCCCCAATAACTAAATAAAGACACTGATAAACTTGGACTAATCTGGTATGATTGTTGTTGCAAAAGTTTATATAATTTATTGTTATTCTAACCTTTATTTCCTCTTTAGTTAGTGATTGCTATTGAATCTATGGGATTTAAGAAAAGTGAACCTCGTAACAGTGATTATTATTGAACCCATGGTATATAAATGGAATGACTATTGTAACGCATTTAGTGATTGCTATTGGACTTAAGGAATAAATAAACTGAGTGACCATCGTAACAAAATCTGGTCGATTGATCATTTAAAAATATTTATAGCTCTGAGATGATATTTTCATAAGGGTCTTTTAATACTCCATAAAAATTTGTTGATAGGTTAGCCACTTCAGTGACACTATTAGTCCTCCCTTGGAAATCAGAAAATGATATAATTCGTCGATTATTTTGCCTTCCTCTGAGAATTTCTGGAATTTTTTTTCTGTAGTAAATTCGGGATTGATAGCTGCTGGTCTTCATCATAAGTGCAAACTCGTAGTGTGATTTTGTGTGTTTTGCAGGAGGCTATCAATGATTTCCCTTTCTGATGATTCTAGTCCGAAAAAAATCAGTAAAAGATGTTAATTGTACATATATGTAAGGAGTATAAAAACACCTTACTGTCCACTTTAAAATCATGACTATTTTTAGTAAAATGTTCTGCATGTTAAACTATAAATATAAAATATTCTAATTTATTGAATACAGAAGTGGGAATCAGTACTGGCTAGACATGCCCGTGCCATTTATAATAGATATTACAACCGAAAGAATATCTTGTTAGGGTGGAAAAGTATTGCGTCATAAATCCTAAAAAGGACATACTTCACTTTAATAATCTAATGATTCGCCTCTGGAAATCCGCTGACTAACAGGAGCCCCCAAAATGCTCATAATTACTCCCTGTAATTTTCTTCGAAATTATAAATCCTATTTCCTAGATGAAACATTCTACCTTACACCACAGTGGATACCTAGTCAAAACACACAGATCAATAAAATATTTATATAAAAAAAAAAAATATGGATGAATTGAGCAAAAACAGGATTTACCAACACGCTAATTTTCAGGTGTAGAATATTGCTTAGTATACAAGAGTGGTGCTGTGGAAATGAATAATTAATGGGGGGGTTTTCACCCTTGAAAAAAGCACCTGGTAGTCATAAATTTATCAAGTTAATGTATCACTTTTGTAACTGAGATGACTGGTTAAATTTCCATCATATGATGTGTGGATCCTCCATAACCTAACTCCAGCTATCCTATAATGATTTATACGAGTGGATCTTTTTATTTGGTAAACCTTCAATTATATGGATTGACCAATTCTACTTATCTTGCCTTGGTCTATGGAACATTCTTTCTTTCTCTCTCTCTCTCTCTCTCTCCCCCCCCCCCCCCTCTCTCTCTCTCTCTCTCTCTCTCTCTCTCTCTCTCCTCTCTCTCTCTCTCTCTCTCTCTCTCTCTCTCTCTCTCTCTCTCAATTAGTTAATTGACGAGATTATTTAACGTTTCGGTTTTTGGTTTACGGGGTATACTTTATTGACGGACTAACCTACCCAACACTATTAAACTAGCAACCTGGTTTTACAGAAGATATGTCTTTAATATTACTAACAAAATGCTTTTTGCTAATGTTTAATACTAACAAAACAACAATGTTTATTTGCTAATGCTCAACCAATGTTACCTAAAATAAATAAAAAAATACCCTATCCAACTTCATCCTTTACTGATCTAATCCAGCCTTTATCAACCATTGGTTTCCTGGAGAGAGAGAGAGAGAGAGAGAGAGAGAGAGAGAGAGAGAGAGAGAGAGAGAGAGAGAGAGAGAGAGAGAGAGAGAGAGAGCGTACGTGTGTACAACCCAATGGGTGAAGTCAAAAGTGGCTTCTGTGTGTTGGCTAGTAATTAAGGACACCTCTTTCTGATATTCAACATTCGAGTTCCAAGCCAAGCGGAAATCATAATCCTATTAAAAGACGAAGATTTGAATTTGTTTATGAACAAAAATTGGAAATCCAACACAATACTAATCTATTGGCAATCAAATCCCATCTTAAATCATTAATAATCTAATACTACTTTAGTCTTGTAATAAGAGCATTAGTATCTTGTAACTCCCTTCAATTGGCAAAATCTAGAATTAGTCAACCTATCAATTGTTAATGCAGTACAGATACAAGACAATTCTAGTGTAATAATCTTACAAGTAAAATCTACCTCGAATAGCTAAGAATAGAATTATTTTAATTAAATCTTGCTCAATCCACCAACTTTGACAGTCTCTTATCATCATAATACACAAAAATGTTAAATCCAATATCAATTTGACCTCAATCTACGAATAAGTCAACAGTTTTTAATACTATTCAAATCTAACAAACCATGCTCTTTATTAACCTTACCTTTAGAATTCCAGTTACTACAGCTAGCTGGTTTTCATATAATATGCTTTCATTGAAGGGCAGCAAAATTATAAGCCTTCAACTTTGTCTCCCATAGCTCATTGCTCCAGGTACACCTGATATATATAAATAAAAAGTGTAAATATTTCAAAGAGTATTCCAACATTTTGTATAGTTATATTGCGGAATTGAACATGGATTTCTTGTTTTTACAATTATCTAGAAGGACCTTTCAAAAATCTATTGATTGGTATTAATGAGTAGACGATCACGAGTTTAGTTTTAAGAAAATATGCATACCTATTGCCAGATATTTTTCAATGAATAATACTCATCACCTACTTTCTATAATTAGTAAATTATTATTGGCTCAAACTATTAATTGCTACGTTACTCATCCCCTTGAATGGTGCAATTATCGTGAATTCACAGGGGAAGCAGTATTTTACTGGAGGGGATATCATAAAACAAAATCTAATGTATTGCCTTTGTACGATTAACATATGGGAAGTATAAATCACACTAAAACCAGGTGTAAAAACACACAGCACAATTGTATCTTAGGAAACATGACAAATTCGGAGATAATTTGTATTTTTCCTAACTATTCAAACCTTAGCTATTCAATATGGGTTATTACTTTCGTGTAGCTGAAATGACGAGCCATTGGAATTTTGACGAGGGTTTACTAACCCCATCGCTATTTAGCGGGGGGGGGGGGGATGTTAAGCTTGCTACCCCCCACCCCCCTCACACACCTGTGTGAGGAGCTCACTTTGCTTAGAGGTAGGACTTCACGGGGTACAGGGCTGGCGGGCAAGTTTGATTAAATAGCTAAGGTTTGTATAGTTAGGAAAAATACAAAATATCTTCGAATTTGTCATTTGTTCCGTAACTGAAATACAAAACACGCTATTTAATATAGGTGACTCAACCCTTAGGAAGGGTGGAAAAATCCCATCCATACTGGCTTTTGGCTTTGCCCGGGGACTTGTTATCTGAGTGTGTCAGTACTCAACAATAATGAGTCCCTGCACCTCGCTCGCACCTTGCTACGCAAGGGCTGCGGCCTACATAAGCTGTGTGTGAAGGGTTGTGTGTGACTCGTCCTAGGAAGTTGACCTGAAGCTCTTTAGATGGAAAACTTTAGGCTAGGACTTACCCAATACCACCTCGTCAGGGTATGGGGACGTGACAGTATTAACATAATACTAGAAACACGAGGAAGCATGGCTTACCTGCAGTGGTTTGAGGTCAGCATGTAGAGAACCCAGGTTGCTGCTTTCTCCAAGGAAGGAGAGGATGAAGAAAAGAATAAGGGCCAGACAATTCTTTTCATTCATGCAGACTAAGACCGGGTAACAATGGCCTCACCCCTCTGCTACCTGTCCTTTAAGGAGCCTGAGGTTAGACCAGCTGTTGTACAGCCAACACAGGGCCGATAGAGAACGTATCGAGCCTCCTGTGTGTTACGTCTTGCAGGTAGTGGGCTGTGAAGGTCGTCTGACGCTTCCACACCCCTGCTTGTAGAACCTGCGTCACTGATTAGTTCTTCTTAAAGGTCAGGAATGTAGCTACAACCCTGACATCATGCGCTCTAAGGCGACATGAGGGAGGAGGGTCAGGATTCAGGGACAGATGGATCACCCTATGAATCCATGCGGAGATGGTATTCTAGGTGACCCTCCTCTTGCACTTGGGGACAAATGCAGCCGTTCTTTGAGATAAAACCTCAAGACTCCTTACTGGACACAGTAGGAGATGGTCTGGGTCATCTGTTACAGAACGAAGACTCGAAATCCAGAAAGAGTCGAATCGAGGATCCGGCACTCCCGGATTCTGTGTCTTAGCCACAAACTCAGAGGTGAATCTGAACGTTACCTCCCCTCATCCCCTTGCATGGGCGATGTCATACGAGAGACCATGAAGTTCACTGAATCGCTTGGCCTAGGCCAAAGCTAGTAGGAACACCCCATTCCAAGTTAGGGAGTGATTTGAAGCCTGGCGAAATGGATTGTAGGGAGGCCTCCTAAGAGGCCTGAGAATTCGAACCATCTTCCCTGGAGGAGGTCTCACTTCCGACTGAGGGCAGGTAAGATCGTATCTTCATATGAGTAGGGAAAGTACCAGCGAGGAAGAAAAGTATGCTCTTTTGGGCCTGAAGGCTAGACTTGAGGCTGAGCAATAGCCTTTCATTGCAGAGACTGAAAGGCGCATTCTTCCTGCAAATAAACGAAGAACTCCGCTCTTGCTGGAATAGTGGTATCGAGTGGAGAGATACCCCTTCACGATTCCAATCACATTAAACTCGCCACTTTGCCTGGTAGGCCCCTGCGGATGACCTGCGCAGGTGTCCAGACATCCCGTTCGCAACTTGTTGCGACAATCCTCTCTTAGTGAAGAGATGCTGGATAGTCTCCAGGCGTGAAGTCGAAGCGAAGCTACGGCATTGTGAAAGATGTTGGTATGTGGTTGTTTGAGTAGCTTGTGCCACAGAGGGAGTTCTCCCGGAAGTTCCGTTAGGAGTTGCGGAAGGTCCGGAAACCATTCCGTGTGATACCATAGCATAGCTATAAAGGGTTATCGAGCGATTGGCCGATATTCTAGTCTTGTTGAGCACGCTCCTCATCAGACAGAACGGGGGAAAAGCGCACACGTAGGTGCTGTCACACCTTTTTTGGAAGGCATCTTGCCAGAGTGCTTTGGGATCTGGGACTGGGGGTGATACAGCGGGAGCCTAAAAGTTCAGCGCTGTAGCGAACCGATCCACAGTCGGGTAACCCCACAAAGTCAGGACTTTGTTGGCCACTAGATGATCCAAGGACCACTCGGTACTCATTATCTGGGATGCTCTGCTCCGACAGTTGGCGAGCACATTCCCTTTGTCTGGAATGAAGCGAGCCAATAGAGGCATCGAGTGGACTTCGGTCTATCTCAGTATCTCTACTGAGAGATGGGATAGCTGCTATGAAAAGGTACCTCCTTGCTTGTTGATGTAAGCCACTACTGTGGTGTTGTTGCTCATCACACCACAGAGTGATCCGCTAGGTCTTTGTTGGCACTGTTGAAGGGCCATGAAGAACAGCCTTCATATCTAGCAGATTTATATGGAGGCCCATTTCTGATTCTGACCACAGGACAGAGGTTCTGTGGTACAGAACGTGGTCCCCCCCTTCCTTTGAGGTGTCCGAAAACAGTCTCCAAACCGGGGGAAGGAATGAGAAGATATATTCTTTCCCATAGGTTCTCGCCTGTCGCCCACCACTGGGGGTTCTTCCGTTCCGAAGGATCCATAGGGATCATGATGTCCAGGGAATCGCAGCCTTGATTCCACTCAGACCTGAGTCGCCCCTGGAGAGACCTCATCCTGAGGCGACTGTTGAAGACTAGACGAGCCAAGGGTGAAAGGTGACTGTGGAGATGTAACCAAGATTGGGTTGGAAGCTCTTCTCGTCTGAGGAAAGGGGTTGCGACTCTTCTCAGCTTTGCTATCCTGTCGTCTGATGGAAAGGCTTTATGGAAACTGGTTTCTATAATCGTGCCTAGGTGAACCAGTCATTGATTGGGCAGCAGAGCGGACCTCTCGAGACTTACCATGATCCTTAGATCCAGGCAAAGTCATAGAAGTTTGTCTCGGAGTCAGAGGGAATGACTCCGCGTCTGCTAGGATCAGGCAGTCATCCAGATAACGGAGGAGACGGAAGCCGATCCTAGTGCCCATGATGAAATTAGGGTTAACAGTCTGGTGAAACCCTGTGGTGTTGTGTAGAGACCGAAACACGGCACCTTGAACTGGTACTCCTTGTTGTCTATGCTGAATCCTAAGTACTTCCTTGAAGACGGATGGACTGGGATCTGGAAGTACACGGCCTTCAGGTCCAGTAAATACAAGTAGTCTTGCGATTTACTGCCAGACTGACTGTCTGCGGTCTCCATGCTGACCGAAGAATTCTTTAATCTGGACCTCTGCGAACAGAGTTTGCCCCCTTACTGATCCTAAGGCAAGGGTGCTAAATGACACCGGATTCGTCCTCAGGGGAGGTAGAGATGTTGTGAACAGGACGCGATATCCCTGACTGCTTACAAAAATTGTCCAGGAAACGGCCCTGAGTTGCTGCAACCTGTCTGCGCAGCCTTGTAGGTATCCTACCGCTGGCGGACATGCAGGGGAACTGCCAATCCTAGGGTTTGCGGCCTCGGTTGCCCCCTCTAGGATTCTTCCCTCCCTTGGGGAACTTTTTGCCTTTTTTGTCCTTGACCAGAAAGGGCTTAGATCCCACTGTCTTAGCTGCCGTTGATTTGGTAGGACGTGGCTGCTGAGGTGCTGGTTTATAGGGCTTGAATGTCAAAGCCCCATATAGGAGGGAGTCTCTGTGACTTCCTACGCCTCTCAGCCGCCTGCTTCACGTCCTTAGGCTCAAACAGGTTCGTTCTCATAACGAAGAATGTCTGAGCCTGAATATTTGGTGCTAGAGGACTCCCGGTATTTCTTTGGAGTCCTTGACTCTCTCCCGGGAGGAATGCAGGACTCCAAAAACAACGGAGGCTGGCTCTTCTCTATCTTTATTCGAGAAAAATATAGCGCGAGGTGGGGTTTCCCTCAATGGTGTGATTGGGGAACGTCTCACATCCCGTGACCCTCCTGAGGGCGGGAAAACTTTGTCCGAAGGTGAAAGAGAAAAGTCTGAGGAGGGAGAGTACCTGCCTCGAGGACTTACGAGGGGACAGCTACATCCTCGGAGAAGTTACCTCGTCCGAACTCCTCTTTTCCTCCTCAGGGGAGTGGTTGCAGACAAGTATTTGTGGCTCCATTCAGAGAGAACAGCTTGAAAGGCTGTGCTACCGCTCTGATTAGAGTCCCAAACCAGGCTTCCGGCCGACGATTGTGCTGTCAGACACTCCCTCTGGAGGGGAAGTCGCCTGTAAAAAGATAAGGACGGCATGTCCCTTGACCTTTCTGGAACCTTCCCCCCTCCGGCTAGCACACTGTTCTGTGCTTGTGCGCTAGGTTGAAGGATCAGCTGATAGGATGATCAGGAACTGGGATGTGTCCTTAAAAGGGAGGGCATCCCCTGAAGAAGACCAGGCAGGTCTGCTTCAGAATCAGAGCCGACGATCCACACTGGAAGTACTGCTTGATACTGCGAGGAGTGGTCTCTATAAGAGACCTCTCCCGCGAATGGGAGAGGGGCCCTTCGTAGAAGAGACTTTGAGACACTGCAGGCTGAACCACTGGTGAGCACCTGTGCGCTATCTCAGGAACTCCAACGATGTGTGCCAATGCGCAGGGAACGTTGGCGAGCAGTGCTCGGAACAGGGTGTCTCTGGATAGCAGTCTCAGGAACAGCAGGACCAGTGGGCGAGCGCTTGCGGGCAATTGCGCGCGAGCGCGCAGGAGAACGTTGGTGCGCAGGGAATACCTGGCGCTTGAGGGACTTACTCAAAATGTGAGAAAGCCCCTTTGCCCCGAAGGGATCGGTGTCCATTGGATAACGGTGGGCGTGGGCGACCGCAGCGCGTCAGCAGCCAGGAACGGAGACAGCAGGTCAGCAGGTCTAGGAGAACGAGACCCCGAATGATCAGAGTGACTAAGGGCACGAGAGACCAAAGGCCTAAGGTACCCTGAGTTGTGAGACCCCGAAGGGACAGCACAACCAGAAACCAAAGTTTCCCTATCACTAAACACCGAAGTGTTGGAGTTGTGACGATGCCGAGAGAGGGGTTGTGAACTCAAAGGCTGGATGCAATCAACTGAGTTGTTTATTAAGGAATACTCTCCTTTATATACAAAACCTCAAGGCAACAGGACGTAACATATTCGAGAGACAGACAATATTACAGAGCAAAACCGAAGACATGATCATTCAGGTTTTTTTTAGTGCGAGGGAAGAGCGCAGATACAAGCATAATATATACAAAATAATTATGTACAATTGTGTGACACACGGTTGGTACATGACTCCCCCCCCTAAAAATGACACTGTACATGTTAAATAGGGCGCCCTGATCTAGAGAGGCGAACTGTAGGCGGGTCATCTGGCAGAAGATAAGCAGGTTTTAGACGATCAATGGAGACCCAGTCTTCTTTGCCACGAATGTACAGTAGGAATGCTTTCGGACTGCGTCGGATCACAAGGAAAGGGCCTGTGTAAGGGGGCGTTAGTGGTGGCTTGCTAGTGTCGTTGCGCAGGAAGACATGGGTTGCAGAGTGCAAGTCCGTTGGTATGTGATGCTTCGCTGGGGGCTTGTAAGTCTGGCGGCACAGAGTAAATTTTCCCACGACGTGACGTATGCGGTGGAGATCGTCGGAGGAGGTTGTAGAAGGAAAAAATTCGGCAAGGACGACCAACGGGTCGCCATACACCATTTCAGCTGCCAAGACGTTGAGAGTGTCTTTAGGAGTGGTCCTTAGTCCCAGGAGGACCCAGGGAAGCTGAGTAAACCAGTTGCAATCCTTGCAGCTGAACATCAAAGCTGCTTTGAGGGTGCGATGAAAACGTTCAACCATTCCATTGGCAGCGGGGTTTTAGGCTGTTGTCTGATGTAGGGTGATGCCCAGGAGATTCGCTAATGACATCCACAATTGAGAGGTGAAAGTGGTTCCCCTGTCAGATGTAATATGCTTAGGGATACCAAATCTTGAAATCCATCCAGAGAGTAAGGCAGCTGTACATGAGGCGGACAATGCAGTTTCCATGGGAATGGCTTCAGGCCAACGAGTGGAGCGGTCGATGACGGTAAACAGGTAACGATATCCTTGTGATGTGGGTAGGGGGCCTACAACATCGACGTGAATGTGTGAGAAACGACGCTGAGGTTGAGGAAAGGTGCCCACTCCTGAATCCGTGTGTCGATGTACTTTGGAAGTTTGGCAAGAAGTACAGGCACTGACCCAATCCTTAGCATCCTTAGAAATGCCATGCTAAATGAACTTTGCCTTCAGCAGCTGTGCAGTAGAACGGCACGAGGGATGTGAAAGGCCGTGAATGAAATCAAACACCTGTCGGTGCATGGGAGCAGGAATCCAAGGTCGCGGTCTACCAGTACTAACGTTACAGAGGAGGGTGGTGTTGGAGTCTTCGAGGGGAAAGTCTTCCCAACGGAGGGACGTCCATGATGTCCTACAAGCTTGATACTCTGGATCCTGTCGTTGGGCTTCAGCCAGGGCGTTGTAATCCAATCCCAGTTGAACGGCAGCCAACGTGTTTCTTGACAGGGCATCGGCAACGGGATTCATTTTCCCAGGGATGTATTGGAGGGTGCAATTGTATTCAGCCACGGCGGAGAGATGTCGGCGTTGACGGTGTGACAAGGCGTCAGACTGTCGAGTGAAGGCGTACACCAGAGGCATGTGGTCTGTGCGAATGACGAAGGGCGTACCTTCTAAGAAATGGCAAAAGTGACGGACAGCCAAGTGCACCTCCACCAATTCTCGATCGAAGGTAGAATAACCCGATTCTGCCTTAGACAGTTTTCTGCTGAAGAAGGCCAATGGGCGGGGCGAGCCTTTGACCACCTGCTCGAGTAATGCATCAATAGCGACGTCGCTGGCATCGGTGGAGAGAAGGAGAGGGGCTTGTGGGATAGGAAAAGTGTCGACAAGTACGAGTCTGCGTTGACCAATCGTCGGTGGGTGACATCGACCAGAAGGTGGAAATGAGAGAGGAAATCCGCACCAAGGATTGGCATTGTGACGTCAGCATCGAGAAACTTCCAATTGAATTTACCGTTTCCGAACGATAATGTGAGGTTCTCATAACCGTAGGTGGGTATCGCAGATCCGTTGGCGGCTACCAAGCGGACGTCGGCAGATGTAGACAGACTACGTCGTGCCTTGAAGAGTTTCCTTGGCAAAAGAGAACGACAAGCACCCGTGTCTACCAAAAATCGCATGCCCGTTCCTACATCCTGTAAAAAGAAAAGATTAGGAACTTGGGAGGCCACCGCCACAAGCGATGGCCTACTTACACGTTTTTTGGCCACTGACAATCCTTGGCACATTTCTTCGCGGTTGCCCCGAATCTGAAGTGGTAGTAGCAAAACTGCGGCGGATGGGAGGTAGTAAGTGGCAGTAGAAGTCGTTCGTTGGGGGGCGAGCGATTGGTGGGTGGTGGGCGGCTTTGTCGCCGCTTCAGCACGTCACGGGGTAGGCGTGTATGTCCTACGGCATTCATGTCAGATTCGGTTGACGTTGAATAGGCATCCTCGTCGTCAGGGGTGGAGGCGTTGATGGAGGTCTTGAAGTGGCTGTCCATAAGGCCGTCGGCTTTGGTCAGCAAGTCCTTTATGGGTAAACTATCGACATCGGGTATGGCAGCGCGTACAGGTTCGGGTAAAGGGAGTATCCAAAGGGCACAAAGTAGGTGCGGCAGGTTGAAGGCGAGCGATACTGGTCATTCCCCTGAGGGCAAGCGAAGCCCTTTGGTCCCCCAACGGTTGTTGCGAGAGCTGAAAAAGCTTTGCTATACGGGCGGCTGGCAACGGCGAGTACTGCTGCAGAAGGTATGTTTTGAGGGCGTCATACGCTATTGGGGTGTCTCCTTGTTCACAAAGCCAGTTGGATATTTCTGGGAAGGTGTCCTCGGGCATCGCCGCGAGAACATAATCTGCTTTGGTGGTTGAGCGAGTCACGCCCCTGATACGAAACTGGACTTCTGCGCACTGAAACCAAGCAAAAGCCTCTCTGCTGGCGAATGGTGAAAGTTTCAATGTGGTGGCCGCAGCGCCAACTGCTGTAGTAGAGTCCGTCATAGTACCAACGATGGAGGGGCGAGGGAGGTGGGGGTGGAAGGCAGTGGAGCGAGTCGACTTCCGGGGTCACCAATGTGACTGTGCCGAGTGAGGGTTGTGAACTCAAAGGCAGGATGTAATCAACTGAGTTGTTTATTAAGGAACACTCTCCTTTATATACAAAACCTCAAGGCAACAGGACCTCAAGGCAACAGGACATAACATGTTCGAGAGAGACAATATTACAGAGCAAAACCGGAGACATGATCATTCAGGTTCTTTTTAGTGCGAGGGAAGAGCGCAGATACACACATAATATATACAAAATAATTATGTACAATTGTGTGACTCACGGTTGGTACAAAGTGACTAAAGTTACGAGAGCCCAAGGGTTCTGCGTAACTAATGTTACGAGACCCCGAAGGGTCAGCGTAACGGGAAATCGAAATTTCCTAGTCACTAAACACCGAAGTGTTAGTGACTAAAGTTACGAGAGCCTGAGGGATCAACGTAACTAAAGTTACGAGACCCCGAAGGGTCAGCGTAACGAGAAACCGAAGTTTCCCTGTCACTAAACACCGAAGTGTTAGTGACTGAACAGCAAGCTGGTCTAAACAGGAACAATCCTCCGAAGAGGAGTCTATGAGTGGCCTATCTCGGGAACGAGAGAGGTGAACACTTCGTAGAAGAGACTTGAAGACACTGGTGATGGTACCCCTAAGGGCCGTAGGGTCAGCAAGCTGACCTATAAGGAGCAATCCTCCGAAGAAGAGCCCTTATGAGTGGCCTCCCTCGCGAACGAGAGGGGTCAAGACTGATCCTGCAGCTGCTCAGCCCCTTGAGCATAGCTACAGAAGAGACCGCTCAGCCCCAAGAGCATAGTCACAGGAAGTTCCATGGACTGGCCTTGCAGCCGCTCAGCCCCTTGAGCATGGTTACAAGAGCAGTAGCTCAGCACCAAGAGCAACTTCCTAAGGATCAGGAAAATTAAGGTATGAGAAGTTCCCCCTCTGCAGGGGGGAGATCTCACACCTGGGAAGGGAACCTCCTTCGAAAGGGAAGTTACCTACCCCTGGAGGTGAACCTCCTTATTGTTCCAAGATGAGCTGAAGAGCTGACAGTTGTCACGGGAGAACTTCTAAGAGAAGGGATAACGCCCATGACGATGCCCTAGAGAGACGGCAGCGACAGCAGACTCCCCAGGCATAAACAGGACAGCTCTGCTTCGTTGGCACACTTCAGTCAAACGAAGAAAAACTGCTTAGTCAACTGGGGAAATAAAGTTAAATAATTATATAACAAACTCCAAAGAGTAACCATGAGGGAATAGCAAAACATAAGAATTAAAAATTAAGTATGCGCCCTCCTCCTCCACTGACATTCACGGAAGAAGGGGGAGGGCGGAGAACTTTAACAAAAAACAGAATCATAACAATTATAATCATGTAACTGATTTTTGAATGTTCACAAATACTAAGAACCACTGACCCCCGAAGGGAATTGTTCCCCAGAAGCTGGAAAGTTAAAAATACAACTAGATTTCATTTAAGATAATTGAGGCAAATAAAACGGAAAGCAACTCAGCCCGCAACGGGAAAGAAGTTTCCTTAATAGTACGTAGTAGTAGTAAAAGGGTGAATGACCTCGAGTAGAGAGAGAGAACGTAGTCAAACTAAACTCCCACAATCCCTTCGCTGAGAATCCAAGTTCCCCGTAGGAAAGGAGGAACAGCGAAGATAAAAGATGAATGAAGAAAGTCCAGCAAAGACGATTCCCCACGGCGGACGAATTAACGGAAAGCCGAAGGAAACGACCGAAGGACCAAGAGAGGCCGCGCCCCAAGACGAGAAACCATGGTGCCCTAGCACTACTGGTGTCGTTGTTGTACACTACCACACAACACAAACACTGGAAAGAAAACTGACTACATTTCTATACACCAAAATATATACAAAAACAAAGAATGTTTATATACATATATTACAAGTATAAGAAAAAATGAGTAAAAAGACAAAAAGAATTAATGGCTATCAAGAAGCGAGGGTGAAAGAGGACACGTCCGCTCACCACCCGAGCCAAAAGTAAAGTGAGCTCATCACACAGGTGTGTGAGGAGGGGGGGGGGGGCGGGAGGCGGGGTAGCAAGCTACCCCTCCTTACCTCCCGCTAACTAGCGATGGGGGTAGTAAACCCTCGTTAGAATTCTAATGGCTCGTCATTTCAGTTACGCGAAAGTAATAACCCATATTAGATAGTGTGGTTTGTATTTCAGTTAAGGAACAACTAGGTTTTGGGTGGGGAAAACAGAGTGAAAGATTAGGATGCATCATGTCTTAACCACACCCACCTAACCTAGCCTAGGGTTCTTGGTGATTGTCTTCATTGATTGGAGTCTTCAACCCTTGTAACTTTCCCTTTTCTTAATGATTCTGTCACCTCGTAAACATTATATAGATCTTGATTACACCACACTTGCTTTAATTGAATGCCATTATAAGTAGATTGTATTCTCCTAAAGAACTTGTTACATACATGGTAGCTAGTGAGTAAATGAAGAGAACCTTATAATCATATACTTTTTCCCCACAAGCCCTCTCTACTAGTACATCAGGCATTAACTCCATACACTTTAAGAAATGGCTGTTACATAAACATTTCTGAGACCTGTAACATAAAACTTTTGGAAGCTTA
>NC_090727.1:66033228-66035728 GCF_036898095.1 Palaemon carinicauda | reverse complement strand
ATATTTATAAATATACACAGTATATATATATATATATATAAATATATAAATATAATATATATATATATATTATATATAAATATATATATATATATATATATATACATATATATATATATATATATATATGTTACGGTATATATACGCATATATAGGTATGTATACATATTTTTGGGTATGTATACATATTTTGTATATATATGTATATATATATATATATATATATGTGTGTGTAAATATATATATATATATATATGTGTGTGTGTGTGTGTGTGTGTTACGGCATATATACGCATATATACGTATATATACATATTTATATACATATATATGCATATATATATATATATATATATAAATATATATATATATATATATATATATATATAAATATATATATATATAATATATATATATGTATATGTATATCAGACCTATGCCTTGCTTCTGTCACACAAATAGATAACCGTGAAATGTATCAACCTTGAAAAAAATACGAAAACTTGTTATGTTTACCCGTTTACAAATTATCACCTCTTCAATTCAAATTCTAATGAATATTCCTCCCTTCCGAAATACGTAAATTACCACACGGTTATATATGTAGAGTCATTAGGACTCGAATTAATACATGAAAGGTTCTTGTAGTACCCATCGTTTAGATAATGACTTCTCCAGTTCCTTTCTTATCAAACCTGAGCAGAATTAAGCTGTTTTTCCTTTTAGGTATTTCTGTGTATCTTTACCGAGGCCCTTTGTGTCGATAGGCGTAGGAGGATATGATGATGATTACTTTAAAGAAACCTTAGTTTAGCTAATTGTATGTTCACGTCTAAATATTCTTTTTATTATTTTTTTTTTTGCTTGTATTTAGCTTATGAAAGCTTATAATTAAAAAAAAATGACATTAGACAAGTATGGACACAATAAAAAGATGGTTTTTTAATAGTCGATAAATGTAGCAGACAATGGTACAGTTAAATATTAATTGTTTTTTTTTTTATCTTTTTGTTCAATAAGAGAATGATAAGTTACAGGATTTTTTATATTGAATAACTGCTGGCCAACACAAATAGCAAATGGAGAAGATGAAGCATATTTTTGGGGAATAATATTAATATAAAATTCCAAGGGATAATAGAAACGACATTCTTCACGTGTATGAATAAGCATCTTATGCCAGCTATGCCAAATATCATTTAAAAGCTTAATTAGGCTTACTTATTCATATTGAAATGCGCATGTACCTTTTCTCTGCGCTTTGCCTTGCCAAAATGGGATGCGCAGCTGGCCAAGAGAAAGAAATTCAATTTAAAAAACAAGTGTGAAAAGAAAATCCGATAAAAAATGATTTTTTTCTTCCAAACATTAAAACTTCTTTCCAGAAAACTAAAAAGTGTGGAAAAAGGAAGGAAGTAAAAGACGCGAAAAAAAAATGGATCACTGAAAGCTAGCGACAAAAATGTCGAAAGTCAATTGTCCGAGAAATTTCATCCGATGATTTTTTTTTTCTCTTTTTTATCGAGTCTTCCTGATGTCTGGAATAAAGGACAGAGATGATTCTTTAAGGAAAAAAGCTTAAAGTTTTGAGATATAAATACAATTGATTTATGATTTTACTGTATGCTGCATACGATTTTGCTCAATGAAAAGAATGATGGGAATAACACTGACCGAAAGAAAAATAGCAACATAGATACGAGAGCAAACTAGAATAGAGGATTCTCTAACATATAAGAAAAAGAAATGGACATGGGCAGGACATATAATGGGAATTAAAGATAAGAGATGTACATTAAAATAACAGGAAGGGTCTAAAAAGGAGTAAGGGAAGACAAAGAAGACGATGGATTGATGAGCTAAGAAAATATAATGTATAAAAAATTAATTATCTGAAATGGCGTGTCCTGAAATAAGATGGTTCCGAGAGCACCACTTTCGAACTTAAGAGGAGCTATGAAAAGCGTATCCACAGACCATAAAATGACACTGTCTTAATGACTTCCAGGAGACGTTCTCTCTCTCCTCTCTCTCTCTCTCTCTCTCTCTCTCTCTCTCTCTCTCTCTCTCCATTGGACAGGAGATAGCTATACAGAAATATTTCTGGACGTGACTATTGAGTTCTTTTACTCTATCTCTGTCAGTAGACAGGAGCTAGCTCTGAGGAAATATTTCCCTACATGACTCTCTCTCTCTCTCTCTCTCTCTCTCTCTCCTCTCTCTCTCTCTCTCTCTCTAATCACATTCATCGCGAGGTACATGCACATTGCCTCTTATCTATTTTTCAATCTACATCAGTTTCTATTTCTCAAATAATGTATTTTTGGGAAACCATCTCATTATCAGACCCAAAGAAAGACAATCTTTTTTTTCGAATATTAATTTGTTCTCCAGAACGAAGTTTTTATATTTTTTACTGGAATAGAATGCGATTTTCAAATATCTTTAAATATTCCGTCCTTTAACATCCCGTAAAGAAAAAGAGAGAGAGGAGAGAGGA
>NC_090727.1:66031698-66032728 GCF_036898095.1 Palaemon carinicauda | reverse complement strand
ATTTCTTCGTCCTGAAACTAATCTAATTCTGGTTTGTTAGGGTTTAATCTAATCCCTCTACTGTAACCAGCGCTAATTTCGATTAAAGTTCTTTATAGAGATCCTGGAAGCTCATGTCTTCTCATGATAGGAAACCTATATAGAGACTTTACCTGAATGTGGATACAGTATAAGATTGTTTCCAGGATTTATCAACCTATCATGAACAATTTAATTAACATAAACCAGTTAAGGGTCAAAATAAACTATTTTCATGACCAGAAAATTTAAACGTTATTCCATAAATGTATCAACAATTTGAGAATGATATTAACAAATATTTCACAATCTTCCATCCACTCAAAATTGAACATATGATTATAAGCACCAAAGGTAAGTTCATGTAGTCAAACTCTAACCTGGATATCAGAAGTATTTATAGTAGCCTTGTAACTAATAGCAATAGAAGGCTTAGAAATTAAGTATTTAATCATTTTTCTATTACTTATTAGTATGATATGGCAAGTCAAAGCCATTAATTTTCAAGGCATATTTTATATGATTTGGAAATATTCTTTTTATTATTATTAAGACAATTTACAGTTTCACAGTTTACTATTTACAAATACATAAATGATAGTGTATACATATATACTTTTTATTTTGGAAATATTTATGAAATCCCATCAAGTATATCGAATAAAAATAGAAAAAACATCTCGTTCGATATCTTTCAATTTTGAAAATAGGAAATACCGTAACAATGATTGTGATTATCGTTTTGGTTTATATCATTTTGCATTATTAAGATGGCTATGATTATGAAACCTATATTTTTATATATTTTATTCTAAGAAATCCTTCGCTAAAGTAAATATTCTAATGAATTTGTAACTAGCAGTTCATGAACTGGCTTTTGGCTCTTCTGAGTAATTGAAAGAGCAAACCACCTTGCCTAATAGTTTTCCAGTAGAGCATGTTCCTATTGGCTACAACGTTGACAAGTCCCAAAGGGCGTGTTGCTATTGGCTAGAGCGTTAACATGTCCCAA
>NC_090727.1:66021698-66024198 GCF_036898095.1 Palaemon carinicauda | reverse complement strand
TTTATAGTTCATTCTTGAAAGATCTATTTTCAATGATGTTACTGTTCTCAAAATATTTTGTTTTAATTGTTCATTACTTCTTTTGTGGTATATGTATTTCCTTGTTTCCTTTCTTCACTGCGCTATTTTTCTCTGTCGAAGCCCTTGGTTTTATATCATCCTGATTTTCTAATTAGGATTGTAGCTTAGCTAATAATGATAATGATAATAATAATAATAATAATAGTAATAATAATAATAATAATAATAATAATAATAATAATAATAATAATAATAATAATAATAATAATAATAATGTTATTTCAGTAGATGTAAAAAAAATTTAGGATATTATTTTTCATATATCAACGCACTCTCTCTCTCTCTCTCTCTCTCTCTCTCTCTCTCTCTCTCTCTCTCTCTCTCTCTCTCTCTCTCTCTCTCTCTCTCTCTCTCTAAAATCTTCCCTTTACTTTTAATTTTACCGATACATCCTAACTCAAAATTCTGATTCTATGAAACAAAAATAATATTATCTCTCTCTCTCTCTCTCTCTCTCTCTCTCTCTCTCTCTCTCTCTCTCTCTCTCTCTCTCTCTCTCTCTCTAAAAGCCAGTACCCATTCATTTTATTCCTACCAACACAGGCTAGCTCAAAATACAGATTACACGAAATAAAAATAATATTCTTCCATAACTCTGCAGGAAATTACAGTTCCTTTCGTAACAGCATTGTCCCTGGTATTCGTTTTCATCTTGGTGGTAATTTCCTGTAAGAAATGCATTTTCCCTTTCCAGTATTATGCAGATAGGTTATAACTACGAGATAGCTTTTCTTTAATTATCGTATTTTCATCAAGAAAATGAATTGCAAGCGAAGCTATTTTATAAGGAACAGTTTTAGAATTATTTTGGGGGGAAAATCTAGGTGGGAAGACTATACTACTATACATATTAGGTTATTCAATAGTTTTAGTTGATAATCACAGATTAAGATATAATTACATAGGAGTTCTTACTATAATAATGATAATAATAATAATAATAATAATAATAATAATAATAATAATAATAATAGTAATAATAATAATATTAATAATCATAATAATAATATTTATAATAATAAATTTCAAATATAAAATCAAAAGTAATCAAAGCATTGAAGATTTCCTTGCAAACAAAGTTTTTCACAAATGATATATCATTTTATTACTTTGAAAAGAGAAGTAGGTCTAGAATATATATTTCAAAGTAAAATTATTTCTACTGACGTATATAAGATATACCTAATACTGCAAAATTTACAGACAATCCAAAGTGATATCTCTCTCTCTCTCTCTCTCACTCTCTCTCTCTCTCTCTCTCTCTCTCTCTCTCTCTCTCTCTCTCTCTCTCTCTCTCTCTCTCTCTCTCTCTCTCTCTCTCTTTTACAAACACGCGACACCCATATTCTTGGCTCTTTCATCTACCTAAGAATAGAGATTTATAAAATCTGTAATGATATACATAAACGGTTTTGAAATAATTGATATCTATTTCTCAATGGGTCTTAATCACCAAGTCTATAAAATTTCCAAAATCATAATTTTCACGTAAAAAATCTTAAAATCTAGACATCTATGATAAAATCGAATAAAAAAAATCCCTTTTTCCGGACCCGTGAAGTTGAAGTTTGTAAGAAAAATAGGTTGAAGTTTGTCTGAAGGATGCCAAAGTCAACATTCTCCTTTTGTCGGTGTTGACATTCTTCGGGATTCCTGGACGGATCCGAATTCCTGTTTATAGCAGCGTTTTCTAAGTGAGATATAAATATCTCTGGCTTTTTGAAGGTTTAAAGTTCAAAGCCCCCCACCCCTGGTCTTACATAAGGTATGGCAATCTGAAACGAATGAACTTATTTTACTTACTTTGCTTTAATAGGCTGCTTTTCCGGTCCCATACAGTAGGGGAACCCCACTCTCTACAGGACCTCCACTGTCGTTTTACCTTGTTGGTTCAGATATTTAACGTTTCAAATCACGTATTGTTCATTTACTGTTAAACCGTCACTGTTGTATAACTGTTGAAATAAGAAAGTCTTCAGTTTCCTCTTGGAAGCCTTAATGTCTTCAATCATTCGAATGTTTCGTTGGAGCTGAATATCTCTGTTAAGTTACAATAGCATTATGTTCCACTGAAGTTTCTCTACATGAGGGTAAAAGAAAACTCTGGATTATTTATTTCCTTTCTTCACTGGGCTTTTTTTCCCTGTTGGAACTCTCGGGCTTATGACATCTTGGTTTTCCAACTAGGGTTGTAGCTTAGATAATAATAATAATAATAATAATAATAATAATAATAATAATAATAATAATAATAATAATAATAATAATAATAATAATAATAATAATAATGCCAAATGAAATTCCAGTTTCCATTCACATTACGAAAGTATGCTAATGACGGTATTAAATAAGTTTTACCACAAATTACAAAATAAAAACTACTTACTCCAAAGTTATGCTTCGCTGTACCCAACTGCAA
>NC_090727.1:65994198-65996698 GCF_036898095.1 Palaemon carinicauda | reverse complement strand
AAGCATCGGAGTTCCTTAGCAAAAATCCTTTTCTTTTACTGATAGTTCTCTCGGTGGCTTTGTTACTTTGACTGTTTGATAAAGAATTTAATTTTCCTTAGTTCTTATGAGCAAAGGCGGTCTATTTTTGTTAAATCAGTCACGTAATCTGCTGATACGGAGATCTAGCCACGCTGAAGCCTGATAGTTTGAGATAGTGTCTGCAATCTAACCATTCATGCGAGTTACAAATTACAAACATGTTTCATATACTTTGATAAATTAAAACTACCTTGCTTTAATAATGGCTGTCATTGTGGGTTTACCAACTTTAAGTTAAGGGTTCAACCTGCTTCTTTTATTTTTAATAATAGTTTAAATAATTTCTTAATATAAACATTGAAACCTTAGAAAATTAAAGGTTACAAGGCTGAAGGGAAGATTCAGAAATTTCAAGTTCAAGAGGCTGTAAATTTGACAGAAACTATGGAACATCGATTTTTTTTCAGAATTTAGAGCCGTATGTCTTGGAAATGCAATAATATTGTTATTATTATTACTGGCTAAGCTAAAACTCTAGTTGGAAAAGCAGGATGCTATAAGACCAGGGGTCCCAATAGGTAAAATAGCCAAGTGAGGAAAGGCAACAAGGAAAAATAAAATATTTTGGGAACAGTAACATCATTAAAATAAATATTTCCTATATAAACTTCAACAAAACAAGAGGAAGAGAAATTATATAGAATAGTATGCTTGGGTGTACCCTCAAGCAAGAGAACTCTAACCCTGGAAGGTGGAAGACCATGGTACAGTTAAAAATTATATATATCTTATGAATTTTAGGGATAAGGTTAATAACTACACTGTTGAAAAAGAAAAAAATCAATAACAGATATTACAAAATATTAAATATTTTACGAAGTTGAAAATACAACGGTGTATCGAAAGAAACCCTAAAGAAAGAAAAAAAAAATTCAGGCTAATCCGTCTGACGGAAAAAGGCAAAGCATTTTGTCAGTGGAAAAGAAGCTCTCAGACTTTTCTGAAATGTCACAACAGAAAAAAAGGAAACTGTTGGAACTTAATGGACTGCGACAGAAGAAGGGTCAACATTTCGTGAAAGGTCGCAAAGAGGAAAGTCATATTCGGGAGAGAGCCAGCTAAGAAAGACGTGTTTCGACTCTGAGAGATTTTAAGGTTTTTAAACGATTGCTCCTTTTAGGCAAGAAAAGGTTTATAGAGGATTTCCTTTTTATACTTGTGTTAAACGATGTATTTTCCTTTTTTCCTTTCTTCACTGGGCTATTTTCATTGTTGGAGCCCTTGGGCTTATAGCATCCTACTTTTCCAACTAGGGTTGTAGCTTAGCAATTAATAATAATAATAATAATAATAATAATAATAATACATGAGTAACTATCTACTTATAATTTTTATCTGAGTAAGCTTATTTTGAATAGATAGAGTTCATGAATAAATTTATAACATCAATGAAATATCATTAAGGGGTTTTCTCATCGATAATGTAATTATCGGAGTAAGATTAACAGTAAACAAATTTTATAAGTTTACTACGAATAAATCCGTCTGGCAAATGTGACTTACACACGAATAAAATTGATACTCTAAACTTTAAAAAATAAGTTAGCCTCATAGTAAGAGACTCAAGGTAACAATTCTCAAGTAAAAGACCAACTAGAAAAGCACTCTGAGAGTGCAGACCTCCGCCATGGAAGCTTATTTGTCAAAACCAGCTTGCCTTTCCCAGAATCAATTTAGACCGTAAGTGTATTTGGAATCTGTGTGACAGCCATGTGAGAACTTGGAGTTAAGGTTAGGGTTAATTCGGTCGAAATTTTGCTTGACATTGACCTTGACCTTTGACCTAGGACTTTCAAAATTGAATCACTTCCACGTCTAAATATAACAATTAATCCCTAAAAGTTTCACTACTCTGTGTAAAATCATGGCCAGGAAGGGGTTCAAAAATAAAAAAATAAAATAGACCAACAAATAAACGGACAAATGGACAAACAGACAAACAGGGGCGAAAACATAACCTCATTCCAACTTCGTTGGCAGAGGCGTAACTCACCTAAAATAACATGACTAAACTGTTATAACTTTATTTTTAAAAAGAAAACTTTCTTTCATACACTTCAGTTTCTAACAGGTAGAAAAGCAGGAAACAGCAGCACAGGTTAGGGTCCTATCTTTTAAATCTGATAGCTGATATATGGAAAAGATTTCAGACAATCTTACGTAAGGAAAACTTAAGTTGTTGTGGAGTAAAATGTAGTAATTGAAGGGTAGAAGAGACTCTTTAGCTATGGTAAGCAACTCTTCTAGGAGGACACTCCAAAATCAAACCATTATACTCTAGTCTTGGGTAGTGTCATAGCCTAAGTACCATAGTCTTCCACTGTCTAGGGTTAGAGTTCTCTTGCTTGAGGGTACACTAGGGCACACTATTCAATCTTATTTCTCTTCATCTTGTTTTGTTAAAGGTTTTATAGTTTAT
>NC_090727.1:65979198-65991698 GCF_036898095.1 Palaemon carinicauda | reverse complement strand
CTACTACTATCAAATTCTTTATCACAAAAGAGCAAAATATATAATTTTCGAGACATGAATATGCAAAATGGATATCTACTATCTAAATGAACGCGTTCCGTGTACCCCATTTGTATATGTAATAGTTCAATCTTCGTGCACGCTAGTATTGGGACATCCAGTGGTAGATACATATTATTATTTGCATAGAAATCTGATCCTTTGGGGAAAAGCGACATTTAGGAAATTTCTCAAAATGGAAAAATATTTTTCGATTTTTTTTTTTTACTTATTTTTAAGTTGCTTGGAAAAGTCATATTTTTTTTTGGGGGGGGGGCTTTATTTTATGTACAACATATCATTTATTTTTTGTGAGTGTTGGCTTTATATTGGCTTTATATTATAAGCTACATTATTTATACTGGAAATTACATACATATAATGATACCTACAGTAGCTAGAGGCATAATAATAATAATAATAATAATAATAATAATAATAATAATAATAATATTAATAATAATTTCAATAACAACATCAACAATAATAATAATAATAATAATAATAATAATAATAATAATAATAATAATAATTTCAATAACAACATCAACAACAACAACCACAATAATAATAATAATAATAATAATAATAATAATAATAATAATAGTAACAATATTATTAAAAATAATAATAATAATAATAATAATAATAATAATAATAATAATAATAATATTAATAACAAAAATAATAATAATAATAATAATAATAATAATAAAAATAATAATAATAATACATACATACATACATGCTTATACCAAGGCACTTCCCCAAATTTTGGGAGGTAGCCGACATGAAATGAATAAAACAAAAAGGGGACATCTACTCTCTACGTTCCTCCCAGCCTGACAAGGGACTCAACCGAGTTCGGCTGGTACTGCTAGGGTGCCACAGCCCCCTCTCCCCCGTTATCCACCAAAGATGAAGCTTCAAAATGCTGAATCCCCTTCTGCTGCTACCTCCGCGGTCATCCAAGGCACCGGAGGAAGCAGCCGGGCCTGTTGGAACTGCGTCACAATCGCTCGTCATATATTCCTATTTCTAGCACGCTCTCTTGCTTCTCTCGCATCTATCCTCCTATCACCCAGAGCTTCCTTCACTCCATCCATCCACCCAAACCTTGGTGTTCCTCTTGTACTTCTTCCATCAACTCTTGCATTCATCACCTTCTTTAGCAGACAGCCTTTTACATTCTCTCAACATGGCCAAACCACCTCAACACATTCATATCCACTCTAGCTGCTAACTCATTTCTTACACCCGTTCTCACCCTCACTACTTCGTTCCTAACCCTATCTACTCGAGATACACCAGCCATATTCCTTAGACACTTCATCTTAAATTCTGTCACTCCGTCACTTTCATTCCCCACAACTCTAATCCATACATCACAGTTGATACAATCACTGTCTCATACAGAATTTTCTTTGCATTCATGACCAACCCTCTATTTTTTACTACTCCTTTAACTACGCCCAACACTTTGCATCCTTCATTCACTCTCTGATATACATCTGTTTCCAGTCCACCATTTGCTGCAACAACGGACCCCAAGTACTTAAACTCTTGGAGTATCTCTCCATTCAATATGACATTCAACCTCGCACCACCTTCCCTTCTCGTACATATCATAACCTTACTCTTACCCACATTACCTCTCAACTTCCTTCTCTCACACACCCTTCCAAATTCTGTCACTAATCGGCCAAGCTTCTCTTCCACGTCTGCAACCAGTACAGTATCATCCGCAAGCAACAACTGATTTACCTCCAATTCATGGTCATTCTCGTCTACCAGTTTCAATCCTCGTCCAAACATTTGAGCATTCGCCTCTCTCACCACTCCATTAACATATAACATCCCTGTCTCAGCCCCACTCTCACCGGAAACCAATCGCTCACTTCATTTCCTATCCTAACACATGCTTTATTACCTTTTTAGAAACTTTTTACTGCTTGCAACAACCTTCCAATAACTCCATATAACCTCATCATATTCCACATTGCTTCCCTATCAACTCTATCATACGCTTTCTCCAGATCCATAAACGCAACTTACACCTCCTTACCTCTTGCTAAATATTTCACGCATATCTGCCGAACTGTAAAAATCTGATTCATACAGCCCCTATCTCTTCTAAAACTACCCTGTACTTCTAACATTGACTTCTCTGTTTTATCCTTAATCTTATTAATCAGTAATCTACCATACACTTTTCCAACTACACTCAATTACACTAATAATAATAATAATAATAATATTAATAATAATAATAATAATAATAATAATAATAATAATAATAATGACAACAATATTGAAAATGAAAATAATAATAATAATAATAATAATAATAATAATAATAATAATACCAAACTTATCAAAACTGGGAAAGCAACTTGAAGCTATTCCTTTTGATGAAAAATATGGCATAAACTTTAATTTTCTTTATTGAGTAGAAGAGGTAGTGATCAACTTGCTTCATCATAATTATTCAATTATTTTCAATGTTAATTAATATGATTTTATCATTGGGATGAATTTCAAGGTTTATGCAAATTTCGGAGAACATTAAGATGAGTTCATCATAATTCTTCATACATTACTAAAAAGCAAATTTAGATAAACTCATGATACTTTCACAATTAAGCAATGATATATATATATATATATATATATATATATATATATATATATATATATATATATATATATATATATATATATATACATATATATATATATATATATATATATATATATATATATATATATATATACATATATATCTATATAATGTACATAGATATATATATATATATATATATATATATATATATACATATATATCTATATAATGTACATATATATATATATATATATATATATATATATATATATATACTTATATATATACATATATATACATAATCTTGGCCTCGTTGGACCACAACACACACTAGGTCTACAGGACCATAAATAATCAATATTTAGGTGTTCAAAAGGCAGCAAGCCACAAAGGTGGAAGCAAGCCCAGGTAAATGCAGCACAAGAATAACTCAAGGGGGATAACAAAACAATGAAATAAAAACCAATATATATTACAATTCAATAAAATACAGAAAGTAATGGCTAGGCCTCAACATTAACATTAAATAAAAAAATACCTCTTACAAAACATATACCCAAATTATCAGTCAACACATTCAACCTCTGAAGGAGGAAAGGGGGCCCAGAGAGGAATAGAAAACAACGAAAAGAAAGGAATAACTTAAATTTTACATGCTAACAGATGATGAGATGATGAAGGTCTCCTCCCATAAGTACTTCAATAAGGGCAGCGGACGGCAACTCTCAATACCATTATCGAGCTCCAACAGGAAATTAAACTGACACTGCAGCACAGCCGTAATCATGCTCATTCATGATCATGGACGCCGGATCCCAATAATCTTGGTCAATACTTTACAAGAAATGAAAGACACTCCTTACCGTCGCCAAGCGAGGCCCCTCTGGCAAGTACTGCACCAGAGGCAATAATAAAATGGCAGAGATGTGAAGTAACGGTCAGCTGATGTAAAGATATATATATATATATTCGTTCAGAGACTTGCTGTAAATCCAGTGGTAATAGGCTCACAAATCAGGGTGCAGATACCAACTGCCTGCAGCTTGGAAACCCAGTCTCAAGTCAACTCAGCAGAGCCAAAATATGGAGGGGAGAAACAGGGAGGATTAGTCAACAAGACTATACAAAAATACCACTGGAGTGAGGAGACCCCTACTAACAAGAAGGCGAACTAACCATGAACTTTACAGCCTTCGAAAAAATGAAAGAGGAACTTAAAAACTAACCTAAGTAAGCTAATACATTATAAAAAACCTAAGGCTTACTTACAATAACTATATGTATATATATATACACACATGTATATATATATATATATATATATATATATATATATATATATATATATATATATAATGTACATATATATATATATATATATATATATATATATATATATATATACACATATATATAGTAATAATAATATTAATAATAATAAACTGAATCACACCCACGTCTAAAACAAAATTAATCCCTGAAAGTGTCACTACTCTATTAGTCAAATTGTGGCCAGGAAGTTGTTTACAAACAAACAAGTAGACAAACAGGGGTGAAAACTTTGTCGTCGTAAGTAATAGAATAATCTTTATCAATAATATAACTTTAGAAATAGTAATAAAGATATAATAATTCAAAGCTCTTCCATTAATTTAGGAAATAATTTCACAGTCAAGTTCCCCTCACCGCCAAAAAAAAAAAAAGGGAAAAAAACTCAATTTACATTCTCGCTGAATTTGAATTTCTTGCCTCCGAGAATTCATAATTGCATCTATCCAACAGGGAAAGGAATTTATGTTACCCTCATAAATATTTCAAGTTTATTGTAACAAGAAGAGAAAATGGAGATGCAAAACGCATTCATTTGCAAATGTTCCCCCGGGTGGTTCAGCCTGATGCAAATGTTACAATGATTGGCGAAAATAAAATTCTCATACCAGAGGGGCACTCAGTAGAGCGCAGTCTTCCCTCTTGGCAGCCTATTTCTCGACTTTTTGCTCGAACTTAATATTGACCTTTGATATCAATCTTTGGCACTGTCGTTCAATAAGTTCATTGTGCATGTTGCTTAAGACTTTTCATAACTCTGACCATCCTTTACATTCAGATCTCCCTGGACAATTCTATCCTGTTCGTAATACTAGGCAGACAGTTAATTCTAATAGCCAGGCCTTCTCCATCATGAGGCTCAATATTACACAGTATTCTAGAAGTTTTATTCCAGCTGTTACCAAGTTGTGGAATGATCTTCCTAATCGGGTAGTTGAATCAGTAGAACTTCAAAAGTTCAAAGTTCGAGCAAATGTTTTTATGTTGGCCAGGCTGACATGAGTCTTTTTATAGTTTATAAACGACATATCTGTTTTAGACGTTGTTAATAGTTTATATAGGACATGTCTGTTTTGACGTTGTTCTGGTTTTTAGAATGATTTATTGTTAACTTGTTCTCATCATTCATCTATTTCCTTATTTCCTTTCCTCACTGGGCTATTTTTCCCTATTGGAGTCCTTGGGCTTATAGCATCTTGCTTTTCCACCTAGGGTTGTAGCTTGGCTAGAAATAATAATAATAATTATAGTATATTAATTGGTGTGGATTTTCATGCACTCAAATAAGAACCAAGTTTGAAGTCTGTGACAACGATGTCAAAAAATATGGGTGATGACGTAAATTGGAGATTTTGCTTGACCGTGATCTTGACCTCTGAAGAAATATCATGAAACTAGTCAGGACTTGATATTATATTTCCTATTTTCATTTCCCTTTGGTTCTTTTATATATATATATATATATATATATATATATATATATATATATATATATATATACCAAAGGCACTTCCCCCAATTTTGGGGGGTAACCGACATCAACAAATGAAACAAAACAAAAAGGGGACCTCTACTATCTACGTTCCTCCAGCCTAACCAGGGACTCAGCCGAGTTCAGCTGGTACTGCTAGGGTGCCACAGCCCAACCTCCCACATTATCCACCACAGATGAAGCTTCATAATGCTGAATCCCCTACTGCTGCTACCTCCGCGGTCATCTAAGGCACCGGAAGAAGCAGCAGGGCCTACCGGAACTGCGTCAAAATCGCTCGCCATTCATTCCTATTTCTAACACGCTCTCTTGCCTCTCTCACATCTATCCTCCTATCACCCAGAGCTTTCTTCACACCATCCATCCACCAAAACCTTGGCCTTCCTCGTGTACTTCTCCCATCAATTCTTGCATTCATCACCTTCTTTAGCAGACAGCCATTTTCCATTCTCTCAACATGGCCAAACCACCTCAACACATTCATATCCACTCTAGCCGCTAACTCATTTCTTATACCCATTCTCACCCTCACCACTTCGTTCCTAACCCTATCTACTCGAGATACATCAGCCATACTCCTTAGACACTTCATCTCAAACACATTCAATTTCTGTCTCGCCATCACTTTCATTCCCCACAACTCCAATCCATACATCACAGTTGGTACAATCACTTTCTCATATAGAACTCTCTTTACATTCATGCACAACCCTCTATTTTTTACTACTCCCTTAACTGCCCCCAACACTTTGCAACGTTCATTCATTCTCTGACGTACATCTGCTTACACTCCACCATTTGCTGCAACAACAGACCCCAAGTTCTTAAACTGATCCACCTCCCCAAGTAACTCTCCATTCAACAGGACATTCAACCTTGCACCACCTTCCCTTCTCGTACATCTCATAACCTTACTCTCACCCACATTAACTCTCAACTTCCTTCTCTCACACACCCTTCCAAATTCTGTCACTAGTCGGTCAAGCTTCTCTTCTCTGTCTGCTACCAGTAGAGTATCATCCGCAAACAACAACGTATTTACCTCCCATTCATGGTCATTCTCGTCTACCAGTTTTAATCTTCGTCCAAGCACTCGAGCATTCACCTCTCTCACCACTCCATCAACATACAAGTTAAACAACCACGGCGACATCACACATCCCTGTCTCAGCCCCACTTTCACCGGAAACCAATTGCTCACTTCATTTCCTATTCTAACACATGCTTTACTTCCTTTGTAGAAACTTTTCACAGTTTGCAACAACCTTCCACTAACTCCATATAACCTCATCACATTCCACATTGCTTCCCTATCAACTCTATCATATGCTTTCTCCAAATCCATAAACGCAACACACACCTCCTTACCTTTTGCTAAATATTTCTCGCATATCTGCCTAACTGTAAAAATCTGATTCATACAACCCCTACCTCTTCTAAAACCACCCTGTACTTCCAAGATTGCATTCTCTGTTTTATCCTTAATCCTATTAATCATTACTCTACCATACACTTTTCCAACTACACTCAACAAACTAATACCTTTTGAATTACAACACTAATGCACATCTCCCTTACCCTTATATATTGGTACAATACATGCACAAACCCAATCTACTGGTACAATTGACAACACAAAACACATATTAAACAATCTCACCAACCATTCAAGTACAGTCACACCCCCTTCCTTCAACATCTCAGCTTTCACACCATCCATACCAGATGCTTTTCCTACTCTCGTTTCATCTAGTGCTCTCCTCACTTCCTCTATTGTACTCTCTCTCTCTCATTCTCATCTCCCATCACTGGCACCTCAACACCTGCAACAGCAATTATATCTGCCTCCCTATTATCCTCAACATTCAGCAAACTTTCAAAATATTCCACCCATCTTTTCCTTGCCTCCTCTCCTTTTAACAACCTTCCATTTCCATCTTTCACTGTCTCTTCAATTCTTGCGCCAGCCTTCCTTACTCTCTTCACTTCTTTCCAAAACTTCTTCTTATTCCCTTCATATGACTGACCCAATCCCTGACCCCACCTCAGGTCAGCTGCCCTCTTTGCCTCACGTACCTTGCGCTTTACTTCCACATTTTTCTCTCTATATTTTTCATACTTCTCTATACTATTACTCTGCAGCCATTCTTCAAAACCCCTCTTTTCCTCTTCCACTTTTACCTTCACTCCTTCATTCCACCATTCACTGCCCTTCCTCATGCTGCCTCAAACAACCTTCTTGCCACATACATCACTTGCAATCCCAACAAAATTTTCTTTTACTAACTTTCACTCCTCCTCTAAATTACCAGTTTCTCTTACTCTCACCTCGTCATATGCCATTTTCAACCTTTCCTGATATTTACTTTTTATCCCCGGTTTTATTAGCTCTTCAACCCTCACTAGCTCCCTTTTACATCCACCTACTCTATTCCCCCACTCTTTTGCTACAACTAATTTTCCTTCCACCCAAAAATGATCAGACATACCTTTAGCCATACCCCTAAACACGTGCACGTCTTTCAATCTTCCAAACATTCTTTTAGTTATCAACACATAATCCATTAATGCCCTTTCTACTACTCTTCCATTTGCCACTCTTACCCATGTATACTTATTTTTATCTTTTTTTTTTTAAAAAGCTAGCACTTATTACCATCTCTTGTTCAACACACATATCTACCAGTCTCTCACCACTCTCATTTTCACCTGTACGCCATACTTCCCAATGACACCTTCTACCTCTCCAGCGCCCCCTCTAGCATTAAAGTCACCCATGACAACTACATAATTCATTCTACACAGTCCTTCTACACACCTAGTTAATTCATTCCAGAACTCATTCCACTCTTCTTCACTTTTCTCACTACCTGGACCATACGCACTGACAAACGCCCAACATTCCCTACCCATCCTAACCCTTACCCACATTAACCTAGATGGTATCTCCTTCCATTTCACTACTTTACCTGTCATCCATTCACTCAGCAATAAAGCCACACCATCTCTCGCTCTTCCCCTTTCAATCCCAGACACTCTACCAGACATTTCACCAAACATCACTTCACCCTTTCCTTTCATCTTCATCTCACACAAGGCCAATACATCCATCCTTCTACTTCTAAACATACTTCCAATCTCACATCTTTTACTCTCTATCGTACTACATCCATGCACATTCAAACACCATAAAACTAGAGTGCGGGGAGCAGTCACTCTCCCCCCAGCTCCATCTCTTTGTTGATGCCTCGTAGGATTTTTATACAGGAGAGGGGGTTCCCAGCCCCCTCGTCCCGTCCCTTTTAGTCGCCTCTTACGACACGCAGGGATAACGTTGGCGCTATTCTAATTGTTTTTGTGCCCCCACGGCCACAGGGGGCATATGTATATATATATATATATATATATATATGAATTAATCATGAATTAAAATATGGAAATATTACCGTAAATTCAATAAATAACTGGAGTAGATACTGTAAAAAAAATACATAAAACCCAAAATAATAAAAAAGAGCAAGATGAAATCTATATGTTGATTTAATAATGAATTAGAATATGGAAGTCTAACAAAGAATTCAATCAATAGTAATTGTGAACAATTTCGTAAAACAACAAAATATTAAAAGTTTGAAAGTTTTAAAATATATCTTATTTTGACTTGGAAATGTCGTCCGCAGATAACCAGTGGAGCCAGGCAGGCGAAGGCTGTTTAATTCGGGATAGATGGCCTGGAAGAGGCTATGAAATGGAAAGGCCTCAATATTCAAGGAGCGTAATATTATGTGCCACAGAGAGAGAGAGAGAGAGAGAGAGAGAGAGAGAGAGAGAGAGAGAGAGTCAAACGGCTTTGTCCTTAACTTAGTCATTTTGCATATAAAAAGCCCGTTTGATTTAATTCTTCAATCATTCAATGAAGTTATGAAATAATCCAGTAATTTTTGTATCTATAGATAGCCAGCTCAGAACTTAAAGATTTATGCAACATTTTACGTACTCACAAACAGTCGAACGTGCACGAACATACACACACATACACAAACACACATAGCTGCACACACACACACACACACACACATATATATATATATATATATATATATATATATATATATATATATATATGTGTGTGTGTGTGTGTGTATGTATATATATACTGTACATACTTTGCAAGATTTAATCATTTATAGCTCTTTCATAACACTTTAAAATCCCTGGAAGTTTCATTACTTTACGATTAAAATTGTGGCCATATGATTGATGTCCGTAATTTGTCTTTACTTGACCTGGACCTTGGACTCGACCTTGAACTTCGACCTTAACATTTCTTGATAGGCGTGAATTTTCATACACTCAAATATGAACCAAATTTAAATTCTCTGGGACAACTATGTCCGAACTTATGGCTGATTACGTGAATTGGACATTATGCTTGACCTTAACCTTGACCTTTCATCTTGACCTACCAAAACCTAATTATTTCCATCTGTTTATATAACAGTCAATCCTTGCAAGTTTCATTATTCTACGATTAATATTATGGCAAGGAAGTTGTTCACAAACAAACACACATACACACACACAAACAGGGGTCAGAACATAACCTCCTTCTAACTTCGTTGGCGGAGGTTTTAACTACGACGTCTTATGAAATTCTTTATGATCTTTATGAGATTATTAATCATCAAAGGAAAGTTAATCAATGACTTCAAACGGTCTTACGAACGTATAAGATATAAGATGAAAATCAATTATTACCTCCGTAAACGAAGTTGGGAGGAGGTTATGTCTTCGGCCCTGTTTGTCTGTTTTTCTGTTTGTTTGTGAACAACTTCCTGGCCACAATTTTATTCGCAGAGTAATGAAACTCTTAGGGATTAAATGTTATATTGACATGTATAAGTGACTTAATTTTGAAAGTCTTAGGTGAAAGGTCAAGGTCAAAGTCGACCAAAAGTCGACCAATTCAAACTTAACCTTAACCAAAGGTTCGCATATGGATGTCACACAGACTTCAAATACGCATACGGTCTAAATTGATTCTGGGAAAGGCAAGCTGGTTTTGACAAATAAGCTGACGTGACGGAGGTCAGCACTCTCAGAGGCCTTTTCTAGTTTTTAGTAGAATGTTTCAAAATTTAAATTTAGATTGTATTTAATCATCATTATGTATAAATTCAAAGTAATAAAAAAGTTATTTGATTAACAATTCTGAAATTAATTTATGTGTGATAATTTTTCAAAAAATTTATTATAATATTTTCTATCAAAACAATAGTAATTGACATTTATAAACGAGCATTAGAATGAATAAAATTACATAGATGAATCTATTAAAATATATGTTTGTTTTAAAATAAGAACTTACTTATGGAAATCAAGATGATCCATCTATATTTTGAATTAAAGATCGAAAAAAGTGTAAATTTTTTCAGAAGCCTGAAATTTCCACCATGTTAAATAAAACTTACTATGGTTTCATTATAGAGTTTACGATTCATTATACAAATATGAAAATTAGAATATAATTTAATAACTTCTTATACTTAACTTTAATTTTTCCTTTTACTATTCGGGGTTAAATCCAACAAAAGGGAAGAGAAATAGATAAATAAAATTAAATTTAAGAAAAGACTTTGGTAGTGACTGAAAAAATAACACTACACTGTTAAAAAGACCGTAATTTTAATCGGAAATTCTCCGTAAATATATACTGTTCTCCTACGTATATCAGTAAAATACAAGCGACGTTAATTTTACCATACTTGTTCTTATATTTTACGGGTTGGTGACCGTAATATCACTCCTTTATGTCAATATATCTTTTTTTTTTTTTTAAACGGTAAAAATCCTGGAATAAATGTTGCCAGGCATTTACCGTTTTTAATGCAAAGTTTTAACGGTGTAACTGTTGTCAGGAATGTTGCAAATACAGATGGGTGCGTGGCACTTATGTCAACACAATATTTTCCTTTGTATGATAAATATTGCTATTTCTTTTCTCTTTGGTTGTATAACATTGTAATGTAAACATATGTCTTTTTTATGTGAAGGCAAGAGATGTTGATACAACATGGCATATGTGACTCACAGGCTCTGACAAAAGGAGTTCTATCGACTGCATATTAACATCTGAATCCTTAAGTAGAAAGACCAAGTTTGATATACAGTTCAAACAGGAATCACATAAAATTTCCTTTCAAAGACTACCGTTTTGAAGAAATTATCAATATAAATTGTACTATCTGGGTATGCAATGATTTCTATAGAAATTTTAAATTTCCTAATAATTCTATCCATATTGAAAGTTATTCAACCAATCCAAGATTTAAAGGACGCCCATTAATGGCTAAGGCAATGGACAGTGACATTACCCTATCAGGCATGATAATGCCCTAGAGGCTAGCGATATTACATATGAATAGCACCTAAGCCCCCGCTCCCCCCATATAGGACCAAGAAGGGCCAGACAATAGCTGCTGATGACTTAGCAGATAGACATATAGGCTCCCCCAACTATTCATCCTTAGCTTACAAGGATGGTGAGATTGCAGCCACGAAAGGAACTAATGAGTTTGAGTGGGACTCGAACTCCAGTCTGGTAATCATGAGGCAAGGTCGTTACCAACATGCCACCACATAAAATTCCCTCTTAAAGACTAACATTTTGAAGAACATATGAATTTGTATGATACAGGTACTATGTGGATATGCAATGATTTAAATAAGCAAGTTTAATTCCCTATATACATTTTATATTGAAAAGTGTACAACTAATTGCCTATATTTAGTCATTTATCAGAGAAGAGAGTCTCTATTTATGATAGTTATTGGAATCAAAGGTTTACCAGAGAAGAGTCTATATTTTCTGACAGTTATGAAAATTATAGGAAATAATAACCGATTGTGCCTCTAATGCCAGTTACTAGGTTACTGGTGTAGACAGTATGTTATTTGTGTAATTGTTATTCACAAATGTTCTATGAACGTACAATATATAACATTACTAAATAATTT
>NC_090727.1:65971698-65974198 GCF_036898095.1 Palaemon carinicauda | reverse complement strand
TTATTATTATTATCATCATCATCGTAACACCCGTACCTGCAGTAGGTAAAGTTCCATCTAACTAATTTACAATAGAAAAAAGTATAAAACTAATATTTTACAACATACAAGGCAAAAACCCGTAAAAATAAATGATCTATTGTACATAAAATAATACAAAGTATTTGCGCTTTTACCGCAACTCAATAAGGTAAACTAAATTTTTCAAGAATATTTTTCCATTTTCAAAAATTTCCTGATGTGGGTTTTTTTTCGAAAAGACAGATTTCTATCATACATAAAACAAACCAATAAAGTAATTTTCCATTTCCACTCAACTTAAAAAAAGCAAAATAATTCTTTGAAAAAAATTTTCCCTTTTCAAAGATTTCCTAATGTCGCTTTTTTTCAGAAAAAGCCGATTTCTATGCAAATAATAATATGTATCTACCACTGGATGTCCCAATACTAGCGTGCACGAAGATTGTACTAATATATATACTAATATGGTACATAGAAAGTGTCCATTTAGATAATAGATATCCATTTTGCATTTTCATGTCTCGAAATTTCTATATTTTCCTCTTTTGGGATAAAGAGGAAGAAAGGAGTAGTACGACTGAAGCTGTTTTAGAAGTTGATTAATGTTCAAATGATTATTTTCAAGGTTGTGGTGAAAGGAATTGGACTTCATAAGACAAATGCACTCAACTCATATATAAAGCTTTTCAGTTTGTCTATTTTCCTATGTGAATTAGTCTCTCGAATTACTATCTATCTATCTATCTGAATATCTATTATCCATGTATCTATCTATCGTTACATACATAGACTATACATATAAATGCATACATACAAATACGTACAAATAAAAAACACAAAGGTGTTTATATATATATATATATATATATATGTATGTATATATACAGATATATATGTATGTATGTATATATATATATATATATATATATCTGTATATATATGTGTGTGTGTGTGTGTGTGTGATTGTATGTGTATACACATGAACACACACATACATTTACATCTGTCTTTCCTCCACTCACCTTCTTACAGCAAATCACATTTCACCCATTCTATATCTTCCTCCCCAATCATAAACTTAGCTGGCTTTACCCTCCTCTAGAATCCCTCCTCTGCCCATAAAAAAAAAACCCTTTGTCACCCCTTTGTCAGGCAACTATATCTCCTCTTTCTTTGTCTCCTCAAAGGAAATTGATCATAAAGTCCCTAGCTTTGTCGTATAAAACCCTACTCGAGATTTACTCTTTCATGGACTTTATTTAGAGTAATCATATTTATCCGTCCCTTTTTCCTTGTGTTGTTTCTTGGGAAGCAATTAAAAGTGTAAAAGGTTTAAAGGCTGCCCATGAATCGCAGGGGTAAGAGACAGTAACATTACCCTATCGATCTGGACAATCCCCTAGAGGCTGCCAATATATGCATATGATCAGCACCCAAGCCCCCTCTCCACCCAACCTAGGACTAAGGAGGGCCAGGCAATGGCTGCTGATGACTCACCAGATAGAACTATAGGCTCCTCCAAAACCGCCCCATCCTTAGCACACAAGGATGGAGAGGTTACAGCAACTGAAGAAACTAACGAATTTGAGCGGGACTCGAACCCCTGGCTGGAGCTCACCAGGCAGGAATGTTACCACATTGGCCACCACAACCCTGAGTGAAAATAACAACTGGAATAAAATGGAGATTTTTTCAACTTCTTGTTACTATGGACATTATTACTTAATAGGTCTCATTTGAGAGTAATAAATCGTACCTGTTGGAGAAGGGGGGTGATGTGTTTAATACATTTAAAGCTCTATTATTATTATTATTATTATTATTATTATTATTATTATTATTATTATTATTATTATTATTATTATTATTATTATCATTATTATTATTATCATTAAAACTTGGTTAAAAAACTATTCATATGCGAATAATTTTTTTTATTGATTCCGTTGTATATTCCAAAACTATAGCGTGTAGTAAGATTGAACAAACGCATATAAAATTGGAGTACATGGAAACTACTATTCGCATTAAAAAATGCATTTTGCATATTCATATCACAAATAAGTCTATTTAAATGTTAGAGAGAGAGAGAGAGAGAGAGAGAGAGAGAGAGAGAGAGAGAGAAGCAGTATGCATGAAACTAAGACCAAGTTTAATACAGTAGCATTATCCAAATAGTTGCGTTTCTTGTGTAGACCTCCTGACTACAAGTATCCAAGAACTTAAACATTACATTCTGTATGCAAAACTCTTCGTTTAGGCAAAGCATATTATTATCATTGAATTCTAAGCTACAACCCTAGTTGGATAAGCAGGATGCTACAAACCTTTGGGCCCCAAAAGGGAAAATAGCCCAGTGAGGAAAGGAAACATGGAAAAATAAAATATTTTAAGAACAGTGACAACATTAGAAAAAATATATCCTTTATAAACTATAAAACCTTTAACAAAACAAATTAGATAGAATAGTGTGCCTAAG
>NC_090727.1:65964198-65966698 GCF_036898095.1 Palaemon carinicauda | reverse complement strand
TAGTACTGATGGGTATTAATCATGGCCAAATACAGATGGCTATTAGTCGTGGTCAAATACAGAAAGCCATCAGTCCTTGTCTATTACTGATGGGTATTAATCATGGACAAATACAGATGGCTATTAGTCGTGGTCAAATACAGATAGCCATCAGTCCTGGTCTAATACCGATGGGTAATAATCATGGCTAAATACAGATGGCTATTAGTCGTGGTGAAATACAGATAGCCATTAGTCCTGGCTAATACTGATGGGTATTAGTCCTGGCCAAATACAGGTAGCTGTTAGTCCTGCCCTAATACTGATGGGTTTTAATCTTGGAAAAATACATATGGCTGTTAGTCCTGGTCAAATACTGATGGTCATTAATTCTGGCCAAATACAAATGGCCATTAGTCCTGGTCAAATACTGATGGTCATTAATTCTGGCCAAATTCAAATGGCCATTAGTCCTGGTCAAATACATATGGGTATTAGTCCTGGCCAGATACCGGTGGCTGTTAATCCTTGCTAAATACAGATGGCTATTAGTCCAAGCCAAATACAGGTGGCTATTAGTCCTGGCCAAATGCAGGTGGCTGTTAGTCCTGACCAAATGTAAAATGGCTATTAATCCTGGCCAAATACAGATGGCTATTAGTCGTGGTCAAAAACAGATAGCGATCAGTCCTGGCCTAATGCTGATGGGTATTAGTCCTGGCCAAATACAGACAGCCATTTAGTCCTGCCCTAATACTGATGGGTACTAATCTTGGCAAATTACAGATGGCTATTAGTCCTGGCCAAATACTGATGGTCATTAATCCTGGCCAAATACAAGTGGCCATTAGTCCTGGTTAAATACAGATGGGTATTAGTCCTGCCCAAATACCGGTGGCTGTTAATCCTTGCTAAATACAGATGGCTATTAGTCCTAGCCAAATACAGGTGACTATTAGTCCTGGCCAAATGCAGGTGGCTGCTAGTCCTAGCCAAATACAGATAGCTATTAGTCCTAGCAAAATACAGATGGTTATTAGTCGTGGTCAAATACAGATAGCCATCAGTCCTGGCCAAATAGAGATAGCCATTAGTCCTGCCCTAATACTGATGGGTATTAATCTTGGCAAATTACAGATGGCTGTTAGTCCTGGCCAAATACTGATGGTCATTAGTCATGGCCAAATACAAATGGCCATTAGTCCTTGTCAAATACAGATGGTTATTAGTCCTGGCCTGATACAGGTGGGTGTTACTCCTGGCCAAATACTGATGTTCATTAGTCCTGGCCAAATACAAATGACCATTAGTCTTGGTCAAATACAGGTGGCTCAAATATTGATGGCCATTAGTCTTGGTAAAAAACAGTTGCCTATTAGTCCTGGCCAAATACAGGTGGCTCAAATACTGATGGTTATTAGTCATGGCCCAATACAAATGGCCATTAGTCCTGGTCAAATACAGTTGGCTATTAGACATGGCCAAATACATGGCATATGTTAGTCCTGGCCAGATACAGGGGGCTATTAGTCTTGGCCAAATACAGATGGCTATTAGTCTTGGTCAAATACAGATAGCTATCAGTCCTGGCCTAATGCTGATGGGTATTAGTCCTGGCCAAATACAGTTGGCTATTAGACCTGGCCAAATACATGGTGGCTGTTAATCCTGGCCAAATACAAGTGGCTATTAGTCCTGGCCAAATACAAGTGGCTATTAGTCCTGGCCAAATACAGATGGCTATTAGTCGTGGTCAAATACAGATAGCCATCAGTCTTGGCTTAATACTGATGGGTATTAATCCTGGCAAATTACAGATGGCTGTTATTCCTGGCCAAATACTGATGGTCATTAGTGCTGGCCAAATACAAATGACCATTAGTCTTGGTCAAAAACAGTTGCCTATTAGTCCTCGCCAAATACAGGTGGCTCAAATACTGATGATTATTAGTCATGGCCAAATACAAATGGTCATTAGTCCTGGTCAAATACAGTTGGCTATTAGACCTGGTCAAATACATGGTGGCTGTTAGTCCTGGCCAAATACAGGTGGCTGTTAGTCCTGGCCAAATACAGATGGCTATTAGTCCTGGCCAAATACAGATGGTTATTAATCCTAGCCAAATACCGATTGCTATTAGTCCCGTCCAAATAAGATGGCTATTAGTCTTGGCCAAATACAGATGGCCATTAATCCTGGCCAAATACAGATGGCCAACAGATTACCAGACCTCCTCTTCTCTTAAGGTCTAAGGAAGAATAAACTTCTATTAAACTATCAAGGTATCAAATCCAAGAGAGTAACACCAATTAAAAAAAAATGAATTTTTGTTACCCAACTCCGAAGTCTGATATCTTCGAACGTATCACCCAAAATGAAGTGAAAAATGAGACGCCTCTTTTCCGCCGTCTGACTTTCTTAACACTTCAGCTATCTCCTCCAACTGATCTCGGCCAATTTGTCAATGTCAGAGATATGGAAAGTTTCTTGAAAGTTTCTCGGGAGATAAGGGAGTCCGTG
>NC_090727.1:65949198-65956698 GCF_036898095.1 Palaemon carinicauda | reverse complement strand
CATTTTCTTTCGACTGTATAATCTTTTGTTCTGCATTTTCTAACTTACATTTTATTTCCCTCATTTTCCACACATTTTTTTCTTTTGCAAGATTTTTCTTCCACTTTCTAATTTTCTGAAATAAGATCCTTCTGTCTCTTGTTATGCACGTCTTTTGTTTATTGTTTTTTTTCGGTACATATTTTTCAACAATTTTCTCCAGTATTTTGTACAGTATGTCCGTATTTACCTGTATATTATCACTTACAAATACATTTTTCCATTCTTTATTCAGTTCTTCATTTATTTCTGACCATTTTATATTCTTACTGTAAAAATTATATTTTCCATATCCTTCCCAAAGTTTTGTGCTTTTATTAATTCTGCGATCACTTGCTTTGGAATGGACTATCAATTCTATGACATTGTGGTCTGAAATTCCCGTGTTATACACTATTATTTCTTCAACATAATTCACCTCATTCACAAATACTAGATCTAGGACATTTTCCTTTCTTGTTGGAATGTGGTTTATTTGTTGCATATTATGTTCTAATAGCATATCTTGAAGCTTTTCAAATTGCGTCTTATCTTCTGCGCTACTATTACTATCTTTTTTATATGTATACATACAACCACTTTCTTCTATCCGTTCTTTCCAATCCACGAAAGGAAAGTTAAAATCTCGGGATAGGAGTATATTCCAGTCTTTATGGTTTCTACATATATCATCTATTTTTTCTATCATTATGTCAAACTCCTTAGTGTTTGGGGGTCTGTAAACTACAATATTCACTATTTTTTCAAATTCAAATTCTACCGCAATCAATTCACATTCTGTGTTGCTGTATTTTTCACAGACTTTTCCTTGATTTATGTCTCTTCCATATATTGCGGTTCCCCCTTGATCCCTATTTTTTCTGTCTGATCTATAAGTTTGGAAACCCTTTATCTGGTCCTCACTGCCAGTCTCTTGGGAATACCATGTTTCACTTACATTTAATATATCTCTTTTTTCAATTTGGGTTAGTTCTTCTAAGAACTCTATTTTCCTTTTAGAGTTACTCGTGACTAAACCCTGTGCATTCATCACTATTATGGTTTGTGTTTCATCCCCATTATTTAATATTGGTAATAATATGGTTTCTCCCATGCTTCCTTCCTGTTCTGATATGATGTTCTTTTCTTCATTTCCCGGAATTCTGCCATTAAAAAATCCAACTTTTCTATTATATTTGCTCTTTCGCCTTCATATTTATTTTTGTGTGTATGCCTGCAATTGTCCCCATATCTGCACCAACCCCTGGCATTATAGATGCATTCTTTGTAGTTGGGCTCTAAATGTGTAGGTTTGGGTTGAAAGGCCTCATATCTTGGGGCTCTTGGTTCATATCGCGGTATATACACAGCCTGCTTTTTTGTTTCTTTTTTTGTTTCTTTTTTGCTTTCATTTTTCTTTTCAGTTTGCTGAGTTTTCTTACTTTCATTCATGGTTGCAGGATGCATATATCGACATTTTTTGTTGAAACTGCATCCTTTTCCTTCTTTTAGGTTTTTGCATATTTTTGGATGGAGATCTCTGCATTCGTCTCCATATCCGTCTAAATACGCACATTTACCATATATTTCATAATTATGGCATATCTTTGTATGCTTGTAGTAGCATCTTTCGCCAAATCTGCAATTCCCTCTTTTCAGCATATTGCAGACTATATCCTTCTTTTCTATTTTTTCTTGTTCTTGCTCTTCCCTAAAATTATGTAGGTCCGGGTCTCTTGGGTCTATTATTTGTTTCCATCTGTTAATTTATTTCTTCATAAGTATGTTGTTGGATGGCATCATAGGTTATATCAATGATTTCTTCTGCATCCTTACACATATCCTGTTCATTGTTCTCTTCTTCTTCTTTTTCTTCTTCTTCTTCTTCTGTTTCTTCTTCTTCCTCTTCTTTATCTTCAACTATTTGCAGATTCAGTCTCGACTTAATTATATTTTCTATCCAGACTAAGCATGTTGAGCAGAATACCTTTGTGTCTTTATTTTTTATTTTCTGCTGTATTTCAGCACATGTGGGGTGTGTTGGAGCATGACAGGCATCACATTTTCTAATGAATTGTTGAGGATTATTAATGGAATACCATATCTTACATGTATTACACCATTTTGGCATTCTTTTTCCCATTGCATCAATCAGCATATTCACCATATTGGACTTCTTATTGTTCTTTGTTGGAATGTGTTGATTGATGTAGACTTTCTTTATAAGTCTCTTTATCACTTGGATCTTCTTTGGAATTTCTTCTATTATATTGCTGATGTTTTCCGCAGATTTGCTCCAGTCTATTGGATCATATTGTTTCAATATGTCTGCGAATATTTTTCCGTCACACTGGTTGACATTACTAGTGACCTCTGTTATCAGACGGTCGAGCTCCTGTTTCGCCAACTCATGGAATTTACTTTTGCTGAGTCCAGCGATGTCTCTCCAAGCCTTGCCCGTGTTGTACATAGCCATCTTGATTAGATTTTTAGTAATTCACAAGATAACTATTCTATGCCGACGTTTTATCCCACTTCTCTGACCTCAAACTAATCACTGACTATTCACGAAAACTTGTAGCTATATTGCACTCGATAGCCTTTTGTTATCCGCGTTAAATCAGGATATTTATAGGGTCGCAAAAGTGTAATCACTCACCGGCACACAGATACAAAACTGAGAGAGAGAGAGAGAGAGAGAGAGAGAGAGAGAGAGAGAGAGAGAGAGAGAGAGAGAGAGAGAGAATTAATCCTTGTGTGGTTTCTAATAAAAAAAACGAGATCTCGCTTCAACATATGTTTTCAATTTCTTTTATCAATTTAAGGTTTCAAGTCAAAAGGAAGCTCTTCATCATAGTTATCATCAGCAAATGATTCAAAAATATAAAATCAGGATTTTGTATACAATATGAGATATGTTTCAGCAATGCGTGAAAGGCCAAGCTGGGTACGTGTTTTCATAGAGATTGTAATAGGAAATACTAAAGAGATATAGGTACAGCATTATTTTAATTTTCTTATTGAAGAACAAAGCGTTATAGTAGATAAGTATAGGTTTATTCATTTTTAATTACCTCCGCCAACGACGTTGGAAGGAGGTAATGTTTTTCACCCTGTTTGTATGTGTGTGTATGTGTTTGTATGTGAACAGCTTCCTAGAAAAAAAATTCAATCGTAGAGTAATGAACCTTGCAGGTATTAACTGTTGTGTAAAGCGCTGGAAATTATTAAATTTTGGAAAGTCAAGGTCAAAGGTCAAGGTCACGGTCAAGCAAAATGTCCAATTCATGTAATCAGCCATAAGTTTGGACATGGTCGTCACAGAGACTTTAAAGTTGGTTCACATTTGAGTGTATTAATATACATGGTAATTAAAACATGTTAAGGTCAAAGGTCAAGGTCAAGGTCGAGCAAAGGGTGAAGGTTGTGATAGCCTATTGGGAACGTCCCTGTCTGGCGATCTGCTGGATGGGGTTTGAAACCAGCTCAAACTCAATAGTCTCTTGGGCTACTTGCAAAGTCATCAGCAGCCATTGCCTGGCCCTCCCTGGTCCTAGCTTATGTGTAGAGATGGTTTATGAGCTGATCCTATGTTTATATCTCTCTGGCATTATCCTGCTATGGCAGTGTACTGTCCCTTGCCTCGGCCATTCACAAGCCACCTTTAAAAACACAGATTTCAATCTTTACCATTAACAACACGACACCACCATTCACAAAACCTACATCGGTTTCTTGGAAACTATCAGTGTTCAAAGTTGAGGATAATTTTCATATAATAAAAAAGATTATAAGTTTATGCTAACAATAAATCTATGGGTAAGAGCTGAACGTGGACTTTGATTTATTTTATTCTATTGCTATTTTTTTTCAAAATTTTGAGAAAAAAAGTTTTGATGAAATTGATCGTTAAAAGTTTCGCCTTGCGTAGACCATTAAAACTTACGCCTTTTTTAAGATCGTAAAAACTCGGTTGCGTAATTTTTTATAGTTAAAAGTTTCGACCTTGTTAAGATCACTCAAGTCTCGTGAATGTCGAACAAAGAGAAATTGTTAGAATAGAGTTCTCTTATCTGCTAATTTTCTTCTCCCCTATTATTGCAAGGCCTTGTGAAAAACATCTTAGCTAAGTAGAAGTCTTTTCTATTTATACTTTGTTTGAAACTTCAGTAATACAGTATCTGATCAAGACAGATTCGAGCTCTCTCTCTCTCTCTCTCTCTCTCTCTCTCTCTCTCTCTCTCTCTCTCTCTCTCTCTCTCTCTCTGGTATTTGTTATGACTGCTGTGATAAATGATTCATCTGTGTAGAGTTCCGAGTCTATTTTCTTCCTGAAAAATATTACGTTTTGAATTATATACCCGTTGAGATACTACAGCTAGAGAGTTATGGGGTCTTTTGACTGGCCAGACAGTACGACATTGGATCCTTCTCTCTGGTTACGGTTCATTTTTCCGTTGCCTACAGACAAACAGACACACACACACACTGAATAGTCTGGCCTATTCTTCACTAGTTCTCTAGTCTTGGGTGTGCTAAAGCCTCTGTACCTTTGTCTTCCACTGTCTTGGGTTAGAGTTCTCTCTCTGGAGGGTACACTTGAGCACACTATAATATTTTATTTCTCTTCCTCTCGTTTTATTATTATTATCATTATTATTATTATTATTATTATTATTATTATTATTATTATTATTATTATTATTATTATTATTATTATTATTAGCTAAGCCACAGCCCTAGTCGGAAAAGCAAGATGCTCTAAGCCTAATGGCTCCAACATGGAAAAGTACCCCAGTGAGGAAAAGAAACAAGGAAGAATAAAATATTGCAAGAACAACAACACTACCAAAATAAATATTTCCTATATAATCTATAAAAACTTTAACAAAACAAGAGGAAGAGAAATAAGACAGAATAGTGTGCCCGAGTGTACCCTCAAGCAAGAGAACTCTAACCCAAGACAGTGGAAGACCATGGTACAGAGGCTATGGCACTACACAAGACTAGAGAACGATGGTTTGATTTTGCAGAGTCCCTCTCCTAGAAGAGCTGCTTTGTTAAAGTTTTTATAGTTTATATAGAAAATGTCCATTATAATGTTGTTACTGTTCTTAAAATATTTTATTTTTCCCTTTTTCCTTTCTTCACTAGGCAATTTTACCTGTTGGCGCCCTTAGGCTTATAGCATCCTTCTTTTCCAACTACGGTTGTAGCTTAGCAAGTAATAATAATACTAATATGATATACTTAAATTAGTATCTAAATGTTTCTAATGTTATACCAAATAGTTCTTGATTAATAACAGGTAATTTTTTCAATCATTTAAGCAAAACTCAAAACTTCTTATATATATTACCTTTGTTTTCAAGTGATTCATTCATTAATAACCAGAAAATTAATACTATAATAATTCTCTTTACAAACCTACACTGTTAAAAAAAAAACCGTAATTTCAATCGGAAATCCTTCGTAAAAATATACTGTTTCGTTAAATACAGGCGACCGTAATTTTATCCTGCTTTTTTTATTATCTTTTACGGGTTTTTAAAAAGCATAAATGATTGGCAACATTTATTCCAGATTTTTACCGTTTCTTATTTTTAGTGCAAATTTTAAACAATCTCGGTATAAGAAAAAAACCATGAACATTTCTGGCTTTTCTACATACAACGATTACTTTTTCTAATATGATAACACTACTGACAATTAAAATCTAAAAAAAAAAAAAATCTGAATACATTTCTGATAATTGTAATATATATCAACTTAGACATTATTTAATTCTTATTATATCGTATCAATCTCGAAAATGAACACTACCCAAATTACTATTTCTTATAATTTGATAATAATACTGACAAATAAAATCTAAAAAAAAAAAATCAAAATAAATTTCTGATAACTATAATAAATCAACTTAGAAATTATTGATTTCTTCTTATTGTATTGTATCAATCTCCAAGATGAAAACTACCCAAATTATTATTTCTTATAAGTTAATGATAGTACTGAGAAATAAAATTTAAAAAAAAATTCAAAATAAATTTCTGAAACTATAATAAATCAACTTAGAAATTATTAATTTCTCCTTATTGCATATTATCAATCTCCAAGAACGATTGTGATCCCCCACTGAGTAATCTCCCTCAGCAGGCCACACACAGAGCCACAGTAATTAATTCTTGTTGAGATTACAACGAAGCAACGATTTGAAAGACATCATAAATTTCCTTTCTTGACTCATTTGAAACAAACGACCTTTGCTGCTCTCATTAGACAAACAGTCAACAAAGAAATTTTGTCTAATGATTTGCAGCGTAATGCAATGGAAATGAAAATGATTTATTGTTAATTTGTACTCATCATTTATTTATTTCCTTATTTCCTTTCCTCACTGGGCTATTTTTCCCTATTGGAGCCCTTGGGCTTATAGCATCCTGCTTTTCCAACTAGGGTTGTAGCTTGGCTAATAATAATAATAATAATAATAATAATAATAATAATAATAATAATAATAATAATAACTAAATGTTTTCATCCCCTGTTTAATATTTACAGTAGAAAACGGTAGAAAAATCCTGAAATAAAATGTTCCAAGTCTTCACCATTTTAAAAACATATTTAATGACGTTTAGAAGTTTTAATACAGTCATCAACTCGTAAAACATAATAACAAAGCAGGGTAAAAATTACGGTCGCCTGTATTTTACTGAAAGGCGGCTGAGAACAATACATTTTAATAGAAAATTTCAGATTAAAATAAATATTATTATTATTATTATTATTATTATTATTATTATTATTATTATTATTATTATTATTATTATTATTATTATTTAAAATTAATATTACTAATAATAATTATTGTAAGTTGATGTCATAAAGAAATAGGGTTCAGCTCAGAGTCCATTTCCTTAAGATGAGGAAAGATTAGCCTTATCTGCGTTATCTATGTACAATAGTATTATATTTTCATACCAATTACCAAACTGTATATCATACTAATTTTTATCTACATTATTGTGGTTTACTATGAACTATTACCTCAGTTTTGCATTTTTATATATTATCTCATCAACAATAATCAAATAACTTTGAGAACACAAATTAAATAAGTTTTTCAGTTCTTTATTATAACTGATATTGTAATGGATAAAAAAAATATATAGATATTTGAAGTTTTGAAAGGGCTTCTAAAAGGAATTCCAAACCTAAGAGTTAGAACAGGTTCCTTATAAAAAAATATTTCTTTATTACAACTGAGCTCGTAATGGATAGATAAAAATGTAGATAGTTGTAAATTTTGAAAGGGCTTTTAAAATGAATTTCAAACCCAAGAAATAGAATAAGTTCTTTATAGCAATAAATTCTCTGAAACAAAAGGTTTCTTTATTACAATTGAGATCGTAATGGATAAATAAAAAGAGATATTTGAAGTTTTGAAAGGGCTTCTAAAAGGAATTCCAAACCTAAGAATTA
>NC_090727.1:65936698-65944198 GCF_036898095.1 Palaemon carinicauda | reverse complement strand
ACCCAGAATTCTAACTCCTGGAGCGAATATCCCTAATGAAAGGGATATCGCGACATATCAGAGGACGTATTCTTGACACGTCACATGGCAATCTGCGCCCCAAACAGAGATAACACATCGAGGGGTCAATTGGCAAGAAACGAAAACGGGAAAGAAAAAGGGGGGAGCCGCTCCCAAGGCTCCCTCTTCTCCAGTTTCGTAAGCGTGCCTGGCGCCAATCCTGGCGCCATCTGTATTCCTTTTTGCGTAGCTTAACAACTCGGTGTTTTTTCCTGTGTTTCTCGCAAATCTTGGATTTATTCAGCTTTTCATGGCTTCTCCAACTTCGTCGGCCTCTGATAAGTTGAGTACCATTTCTTTTATGTATAAATGTAGGCTCTTGGTAAATTTTTAAGTGATTAATAGGATTAATCTTTATTACAAGAGCCGTAGCCTACCGGAGGCGTCATGGACGCTGTCGGTCTCTAGGTATGAGTTTTAGTTAGCCAGAGCGACATTCCCGGTTGTTTTGCTTTAATAAATTTTAGCTATTTAGCATTACATAGGATTTCCTTTCGTGCTTTAGTATTATTTTGGCGAAGTATTCGCCAACTCTGGCCTACGCTAGGCCATGTAGCCTAGTCGTTTGGTCCTAGTACTTTCTGCATGATTTTGGTTTTCCGAGTGTATTAAAATTTTATTGAAGCTTTAGGCTGTTTTTTATACATTTAAGATTATGTTGAATATTTCCAAGATAGTATACGAGTGAGTTTCGGTGATTTAGGTAATCGATTCTCTTGGTGCCTAGGCTAAGTTTCTTATGGAGCCTTAGTATACTTTCTCATACTCCCTGGTTGCTTTCTTTTCTTCGGAGAAGGTATGCAATCCCTTTCCCTCTGTTTAAGCCTTGGGCTTATCCCTAAGTGGTTTATCTGAATTAACTTTCGATAAAACTATACTGGGGTGTTACTGTACCTTCCTGTTCCAGTAAGTCTGGTTTCAGAGTGGGACAGAACAACAGAGTTTTTAGTCTGAGTCTGTGTTCGTCTGGCTTGGGGTAGAGTCTCCCTCGCGGGCCTGACACTGACATAGGAGGCTTAGCCTCCTTAGGTTACTACCGAAGTTTTCTGTACGAGATGATTCCTTCTTTTGTGATCTAGCAGTCTAGTCCTTGTTGCTGTTCTCGGTGGGAGGATAAGATTCTTTCCCTGAGAGTTGCAACACCTTCCTTGCTTTGGTTCTTTGGGAGCTTGCAAGTATTGCTGGCCTCCCTCCTTGGATCTCCCTTAGGCTAAGATGAGTTTCATTGGCTGCGTGTGATCCTTCACTAAAGCAAGGTTGGTAGGACCCTCTTTTGTCCCTTCCCCCTCTATCTCCGTAATGGCCTAGCCATTACAGTACTGTACGTCATTCTACATCTGGACCTAGGATAGGTTAGGATGTGGAGTTGACTCAGTCCTTTGCCGGCCGGCAGAGTCTGCCGGCCGGCAGGGGTCTTCTGCTTGAGTGCTGCCCGGACCTCCCTTGGTCCCTCATCCATGCCTGCCTGTGAGTCAGACGGCATTGGTCAGGAAGCCTGAATTAGATTCTCCCCTTCCTTATATGCACTCTTTCGGATTGCCAGGCTTGGAGGTTGTTTACGCTCTTATTCCGGCATCCATTCTGTTTTCTTCTAGTGCTGTACCCGACCCGGCTGCCGGCCTATGAGGCCGGCAGCCGGGCAGTTGTAGTCCTCTGGTTCTTTTGCTGCTGGCTGGCATCGGTTGTGTACCTTTGCCGCCGGCTAATGTCAGCCCTTGTCTGCCGGTCACCAGGAGTGTGGCCGGCAGCCGGGTGCTACCTTGTGTAGCCGACATAGGCTGTTGCCGGCCGGCAGTTACTGCCGGCCGGCACATGCATTTGAACCAGCGTTCTGCCGCCTTATAGCTGTTAAGTAGTATACTTTAAAGCTAGTTATGGTGTGTGCCGGCCGGCACATAACCTCCAATACTGGAAGGATGTCCATCTTACCTTCTCAGTCGGGAAGTTGGAGGCTGATATTGCCGGACGTCAGTTCGGTGAGAACCTCCCTAAGCTGTCTGACTTTCTTTTGCGGAGAGAGCTCGAGACAAAAGAAAGACTGGCTGCCTCAATGTCTCTTCAGACCACTCTTGAGACGATGGCAAGTGACCCCAAGGTCCATGAAATATTCATGGTAGTGGCCAAGATTCATCTGGCCACAGTGACGAAGGATCTTTACAGCTTCGTCAGGGCGAGGAGAGCTTGTAGGGAGTTCATGTTCACCTCGGCTACGGTGAGGCACGAGCCAATGAAACTAATCTCCTCCAACATTTGGGGCAAAGACCTTTTCCCTAGCGAATTGGTCAAAGAAGTTGTGGATAAGGCCGCCACGGAGAATAGAAATCTTCTCCAAAAGTGGGGCCTGTCTATCAAGAGAAAGTCTTCCCCGGATGAGGGTCCCCAACCGAAGAGGAAGACTAAAAGGCCTAGGTTACCGTTTCGGCCAGCCAAGCCAGTTGAACAGTAACAGCAACAGCAGTTGCCGATGCCTTCAGTGCCCCAGATGGTGGCACAAACCCCGACCACTTTCCAGTGGGTACCCCAGGCCGTGTCGACACAGTCCACGGTGTTCACCCCAACGTTCGAAGGGTAGTCTACTTCCTTTCGAGCAAAGCCTAGAGGAGCAGCCAGAGGCTCGTCTAGGCGCCTCTCAAGGGGAAGGGGATTCAGGGGCGGTCGCGGTCGGGGAGGCAAGACCTCAGGACGGCAGTCCAAGTGAGATGATGCCGGTAGGAGGGAGACTTCAGAATTTTCGGGATCGGTGGACCTTCGATCCCTGGGCCCACAGCCTACTCAAGAACGGACTGGGCTGGAGCTGGTACAGCACTCCACCCCCGTGCCCTCGGTTTTTTCCAACACTCCACCCCCGTTCTGGAGGAGTACGTTCAAGAACTGTTGGAGAAAAATGTGATCCGAAGGGTGAAGTCCATCAAATTCCAAGGGAGGCTGTTTTGTGTTCCTAAGAAAGACTCGGAGAAGCTCAGAGTCATTCTGGACTTGTCGCCACTCAACAAGTTCATAGTGAATTGCAAATTCAAAATGCTAACACGGCAACACATAAGGACATTACTGCCCAAGACGGCATATTCCGTCTCCACAGACTTGTCAGACGCCTATTGGCACGTTCCAATCAACCGTCGACTCTCCCCCTACCTAGGGTTCAAGCTACAACAAAGACTATACGCCTTCAGAGCCATGCCATTCGGGCTAAATATAGCCTAAGGATTTTCACGAAGCTTGCGAGCGTAGCTCTCAAACAGTTACGCCTAAAGGGAATTCAGGTAGTAGTCTACCTGGACGACTGGCTGGTGTGGGCAGCATCCGAGACAGAATCCTTGTAAGGTTCCAGTCAAGTGATCCAGTTCCTAGAGTATCTAGGCTTCAAGATCAACAGAAAAAAGTCTCGACTTTCTCCATCTCAAAAGTTCCAGTGGCTGGGAATCCACTGGGACTTAATGTCACACCGTTTCTCCATCCCGGCGAAGAAAAGGAAGGAGATAGCGGGTTCTGTCAAGAGACTTCTAGATTCCGAAAGGATATCAAGACGCGAACAGGAGAGGGTACTGGGCTCTCTCCAGTTTGCTTCGGTGACAGACCCAGTGCTAAGAGCACAGCTAAAGGATGCAACCGGAGTTTGGAGAAGTTATGCATCAAACGCGCGAAGAGATCTGAGAAGACCAGTTCCGCTTCGGCTTCGTACTCTTCTCAGGCCTTGGTCCCAAGCCAGACATCTAAAGAAGTCCGTTCTTCTTCAGCCACCTCCCCCGTCGGTGACGATTCACTCAGACGCCTCGAAGGAGGGACGGGGAGGTCACTCTCATCGGAAAAAAGTCCAGGGGACTTGGTCAAAGCTATTCAAGACCTTTCACATAAACTTTCTAGAAGCTATGGCAGTGCTCCTTACCTTAAAGAAAGTCTCCCCGCGTCACTCGATCCACATAGGGTTGGTGATGGACAGCGAGGTAGCTGTGAGATGCTTGAATCGACAAGGATCGAGGTCACCACCTCTCAACCAGGGGATGTTGGCCATCTTCCGATTGGCGGAAAAGAAGAAGTGGTACCTGTCGGCAGTTCACCTTCAAGGAGTCCGCAATATGACAGCGGACGCTCTCTCCAGGTTTACACCGATAGAGTCGGAATGGTCCTTAGATGCAGGATCATTCTCCTTCATTCTGAACAAGTCCAGAACTGCAGATAGACCTCTTTGCGACGAAAGACAACAACAAGTTGCCCCTGTACGTGTCCCCGTACGAGGACCCCTTAGCGGAAGCAGCGGACGCGATGTCCCTCGACTGGAACAGATGGCCCAGGATTTATCTGTTCCCTCCTCACAACCTTCTGTTGAGGGTCCTCAACAACTGAGATCCTTCAAGGGGGTAGCGGCAATAGTGACCCACAAGTGGTCTAACAGCGTGTCGTTCCCCCTGGCATTGGAACTACGACTGAAGTTTCTACCGCTACCAGATCCAGTTCTGACCCAGCGAGTCCAGAAGTCTTCTGTCTGCGCTTCATTACAGAAAACCCGGATCCTGCAGCTCATGATTTTCTCTCCCTAGCGGTGAGAAAGCGTTTCGGGATTTCGGAAGCCAGCATAGACTTCCTAGAGGAAAATAAGTGCAAATCTATTAGAAGGCAATAAAGTTCTGAAAGCCTGCGCTAGGCTCAGACCTTCACCACCTCCAAAGCCCATTTCATGGTCTTTAGACAGAGTTCTTCATTTCGCTTCTCTGTGGAGCAATGAGGAGGGTGCGTTAATGGATTTGACCCAAAAAGTAATTTTCATATTTCCACTCGCGTCCGGGGCCAGGGTTAGTGAGATTGTAGCCCTCTAGAGAGAGGAAGGTCGTGTTCAGTTCCCGGATGGGGGAGAACTGAACCTGTTTCCAGATCCTTTGTTTCTCACCAAGAATGAGTTACCCACCAACAGGTGGGGTCCCTGGAGAATCTGCCCTCTGAAAGGAGATGCATCTCTATGTCCAGTAGAATGCCTAAAGGTCTATCTTCATAGAACTTCAGACTTCTAGGGTGGTCAACTATTCAGGGGAGAAACATCAGGCTCAAATTTATCACTGAATCAACTCAGGGTGAAAATCGCATATTTTATTCGCAGAGCGGATCCTGACAGTACACCCGCAGATCACGATCCGAGGAAAGTTGCTTCATCCTTAAATTTCCTTAATTGTATGGATTTTGAACATCTCCGTTCATACACTGGCTGGAAGTCTTCCAGAGTGTTCTTTCGCCACTATGCGAAGCAAGTGGAGCAACTAAAGAGTTCTGTGGTAGCAGTGGGTTGCGTCGTTAACCTTGCTGTTTAACTCTGCGAGGAACAGTGGTTTTAATTGGGACAATTAATTCCAGGGTGAGTGTGTAGTTACATTCTGTGCTACAAACTAAGTGAGGGCACTGAGGTGCCCACGTTGACTGTTCCACTTCCAAAGGGGAACCTAGCATAAGTGCAGACATGTGTGCCGAGCGTTTCTAACGCTAATGTAACTGATTAGTAATACAGACTTTTCTGACCTTCATACCTCGGTATGTTAAAAGTGGCACTAATGTTTTTCTTTCAGATAAACAAGTTTCTGTTTACTATCAGACTTATGCTTAAAGTTTTGGTTATCCTCTTCCTATATATATATATATATATATATATATATATATATATATATATATATATATATATATATATATATATATATGTATATATATATATATATATATATATATATATAAATTGTTGTTAACCTGTCTGTTTATTGTCTATCAATAAACTTGTTCTTGAGAACCTTGCGTCTCCTTCACCTGTGTCAATTTATTGATATAATTGAGCATTCATTCTATGTATATTTATCTGGGATAATTCTAATAGATTGTTCCTGTATGCAAGCTATGTTGCATTGGTTTATGCTTTCCCTTATCGGGAGGACTCCGTCCCAGAAGGGGACGGTGGCGGTTTTACAAGTTTCCTCCTATGCGGATATAAACCTTTGTCCAATACAAGTATTGTGCGGAGAACTGGTCGATATTTCATATTGACGCAGTGGTTCTTTACAAACTATGCTCTACTTAATATAGGGTGAGACCACTATATTACCTTGCCTGGTATTCATACATAGGTATATGTACTCTTCGAGACTTTTCCAGAGTCTAGTAGGACTCTTCCCTGTAGGGGGCAGGAAGCTCTAACATGGTTTATGGTTAGTGGAAAAGATGTATAACGGTAACATCGTAGGTCTCTAGGTCTAGTCGACCGGGAAAAATTACCTCCGGGGAGTACGGCACGTTCTGAGAATCCACAGATACAGTAATGCTCTGTTATACTTCCATCAGGACGACATGGCTTGAGCCCAAAAAACGGATTTTGAGCGAAGCGAAAAATCTATTTTGGGGTGAGATGGCCATGTCGTCCTGATGGACCCGCCCTTCCCTTTCTATGAAAGGGCTGTAGGACCCCTCCCTACATACAGTATCTGTAGCACCTCGTGTACGCTACAAGGAATACAGATGGCGCCAGGATTGGCGCCAGGCACGCTTACGAAACTGGAGAAGAGGAAGCCTTGGGAGCAGCTCCCCCCTTTTTCTTTCCCCGTTTTCGTTTCTTGCCAATTGACCCCTCGATGTGTTATCTCTGTTTGGCGCGCAGATTGCCATGTGGCGTGTCAAGAATACGTCCTCTGATATGTCGCGATATCCCTTTCATTAGGGATATTCGCTCCAGGAGTTAGAATTCTGGGTACCTTAAGGTAAATTCTCTGGGAATATCGCCGTAGTTGTAATATACCCTAGGAAGCTACCCTATAGGAACTTCCATCAGGACGACATGTCCATCTCACCCAAAAATAGATTTTTCGCTTCGCTCAAAATCCGTTATATATATATAGCTAGACTTGTTCCTTATTAATTTATGTAGAAGAGATAATTAGATCTGCTCATAAAATAAGTAATGTATATCTCAATGGCCTTAGTTGGTATAATAAATCAAAACCCGAAGCAAAAAAAAAATTATAAAAACAAACCAAAAACATTAATCTACGAAGTAACTGAATCAGATCTGAATTCTCCTTAAGTTATGAATATCCCTTCTCAGAACTCTAGCGAGATTTTTCCCTACGTAAATGTTGTGTCACTTATCTGTTTTTGTTTTTTTATCGAAGCTTTTTAATGGAGTGGGAAAAGCTTCATAGAGCTCGTGAGAAGGCTTCTGAATATTAGACCATGACTGTCTTGAAGCTCGGTGGCATATCACATTGATATGTATGGCAGGCTTCACTTTCTCATGAAAAAAAAAAAAACAATAAAGACATCTTGGTTACGAGGATATGAGGCAATTCTCATTTTGATATTATCTTGTGAATTGGCATTCTCTTATTATTATTATTATTATTTTTATTATTATTATTATTATTATTGTTGTTGTTGTTGTTGTTGTTGTTGTTGTTATTGGCTAAACTATAACCCCAG
>NC_090727.1:65928892-65931198 GCF_036898095.1 Palaemon carinicauda | reverse complement strand
ATACTTTTTATCATCGGGGAATATTATCTATAACTTCTTGTATTCATCAGATGTATTCATAGTATTGTTTGCCAAAACTTTATAATACCAACTTGACTTATGTAATAGCTTGCTCATCAAGCATTCTTCAAGATTAGAATTAGCTCGTCAGCCAATGGAAAAACATAAGGAATGTCTTAACCAGAATTATAATTCTGCATGAGACTCTTAAAGCGTTTTCTCTATTACAAATGTGGAGTTTTCACTCGCTGAATGATTCAAATTCCAGTCAAACAGGGTTTCTTGTCTTGATTCTATCGAGTTTTTATCATCTGTTGGCTGGAAGTTAAACCATTTCTATTATCTCCTTTTCCTTCACTTTTTTGTTATATATACTTTTCTTCTTGAAATACTTCCAAATGTCATCACTTTATCATTTAACGTCAAATCTCAGAAGACGGATCAGTCGAAAGAATTTTTGTCCAGAATAGGACGATGGGTTTGTTTGTGTATTTTACACTCTAAAGGTCAGATGAAATCAAGAAGTCAATAAGACGTTGTGTCCAGCGCATCCTGTATACACAAACGCACACACACAAACACACACACAACACACACACATATATATATATGTATACATATATATATATGTATATATATGTATATATATATATATAAATATATATATATATATATACATATATATATATATATATATATGTATACATATACATATATATATATATATATATACGTATATATATGTATATATATATATATATATATAATATATATATATATATATATATAGAGAGAGAGAGAGAGAGAGAGAGAGAGAGAGAGAGAGAACATTTCTCTATATAGAGAGGTGGAGATTGTCTGGCTGATATAAGCAAAAGCGAAAAACTAAAACATACTCTATTACTAAGAGAGAGAGAGAGAGAGAGAGAGAGAGGAGAGAGAGAGAGAGAAGTGTTATTAGTTTGTGTTCTGCTCGTGCCAGGAAACATGATAGATGGAAGAATTATTTTTCAGTCTGTTGGATGAGAGTAAAAGTTACAGCATTTAAGTCTCTGAGGTAGAAACATGACAAATCATAATTCACTTTTTTCCTTTTCCTTCCTCTTAATTCTTCATTTTTTTCTTTTAGTATTTCCAAGTGTGTGATACACTGATGTTTTCGTATTTGCAAATGAAGGATATATAAGCAGTGAAATGTTTATGAAATTCAATTAATGTTAAGGTGGGGATAATGAAACAAATATATATATATATATATATATATATGTATGTATGTATATGTATATATATATGTTGGTTTGTGTGTGTGTTACGGCATATATACGCATATATAGGTATGTATACATGTATATGTATATATATATATATATATATGTGTGTGTGTGTGTGTGTGTGTATGTGTGTGTGTGTGTGCGTGTGTGTGTTACGGCATATATACGCATATATAGGTATGTATACATATGTGTGTGTATATATATATATATATATATATATAAAGATATCTCAGACCTATGCCTTGCTTTTGCCACACAAATAAATAACCGTGAAATTAATCAACCTTAAAAAGAAATACGAAAACTTGTTATGTTTACCCGTTTACAAATTATCACCTCTTCAATTTAAATTCTAATGAATATTCCTCCCTTTCGAAATACGTAAAATACCACACGGTTATATGTGTAGAGTCATTAGGACTCGAACCAATTCAAGAAAGGTTCTTGTATTGCCCATCGTTTAGATAATGACTTCTCCAGTTCCTTTCTTACCAACCTGAGTAGAATTAAGCTGTTTTTTCCTTTTATGTATTTCTTTGTATCTTTACCGAGGCCCTTTTATTATTATTATTATTATTTGCTAAGCTACAACCCTAGCTGGAAAAGCAAAATGCTATAAGCCCAAGGGCCCCAACAGGGAAAATAGCCCAGTAAGGAAAGGAAAGAAGGAAAAATAAAATATTTTAAGAAGAGTAACATTAAAATAAATATTTCCTATATAAACTATGAAAACTTTAACAAAACAAGAGGAAGAGAAATTAAATAGAATAGTGTGCCTGATTGTACCCTCAAGCAAGAGAACTCTAACCCAAGACAGTGGAAGACCATGGTACAGAGGCTATGGCACTACCCAAGACTAGAGAACAATGGTTTGATTTTGGAGTGTCCTTCTCCTAGAAGAGCTGCTTACCATAGCTAAAGAGTCTCTTCTACCCTTACTAAGAGGAAAGTAGCCACAGAACAAATACAGTGCAGTAGTTAACCCCTTGAGCGAAGAAGAATTGTTTTGTAACCTCAGTGTTGTCAAGTGTG
>NC_090727.1:65916392-65923892 GCF_036898095.1 Palaemon carinicauda | reverse complement strand
CACGAGCTCTATGAAGCTTTTCCCACTCCATTGAAAAGCTTCGATAAAAAAACAAAATCAGATAAGTGACACAACATTTACGTAGGGAAAAATCTCGCTAGAGTTCTGAGAAGGAATATTCATAACTTAAGGAGAATTCAGATCTGATTCAGTTACTTCGTAGATTAATGTTTTTGGTTTGTTTTTATAATTTTTTTTTTGCTTCGGTTTTTTATTTATTATACCAACTAAGGCCATTGAGATATACATTACTTATTTCATGAGCAGATCTAATTATCTCTTCTACATAAATTAATAAGGAACAAGTCTAGCTATATATATATAACGGATTTTGAGCGAAGCGAAAAATCTATTTTTGGGTGAGATGGACATGTCGTCCTGATGGAAGTTCCTATAGGGTAGCTTCCTAGGGTATATTACAACTACGGCGATATTCCCAGAGAATTTACCTTAAGGTACCCAGAATTCTAACTCCTGGAGCGAATATCCCTAATGAAAGGGATATCGCGACATATCAGAGGACGTATTCTTGACACGCCACATGGCAATCTGCGCGCCAAACAGAGATAACACATCGAGGGGTCAATTGGCAAGAAACAAAAACGGGAAAGAAAAAGGGGGGAGCTGCTCCCAAGGCTCCCTCTTCTCCAGTTTCGTAAGCGTGCCTGGCGCCAATCCTGGCGCCATCTGTATTCCTTGTAGCGTACACGAGGTGCTACAGATACTGTATGTAGGGAGGGGTCCTACAGCCCTTTCATAGAAAGGGAAGGGCGGGTCCATCAGGACGACATGGCCATCTCACCCCAAAATAGATTTTTCGCTTCGCTCAAAATCCGTTTTTTGGGCTCAAGCCATGTCGTCCTGATGGAAGTATAACAGAGCATTACTGTATCTGTGGATTCTCAGAACGTGCCGTACTCCCCGGAGGTAATTTTTCCCGGTCGACTAGACCTAGAGACCTACGATGTTACCGTTATACATCTTTTCCACTAACCATAAACCATGTTAGAGCTTCCTGCCCCCTACAGGGAAGAGTCCTACTAGACTCTGGAAAAGTCTCGAAGAGTACATATACCTATGTATGAATACCAGGCAAGGTAATATAGTGGTCTCACCCTATATTAAGTAAAGCATAGTTTGTAAAGAACCACTGCGTCAATATGAAATATCGACCAGTTCTCCGCACAATACTTGTATTGGACAAAGGTTTATATCCGCATAGGAGGAAACTTGTAAAACCGCCACCGTCCCCTTCTGGGACGAAGTCCTCCCGATAAGGGAAAGCATAAACCAATGCAACATAGCTTGCATACAGGAACAATCTATTAGAATTATCCCAGATAAATATACATAGAATGAATGCTCAATTATATCAATAAATTGACACAGGTGAAGGAGACGCAAGGTTCTCAAGAACAAGTTTATTGATAGACAATAAACAGACAGGTTAACAACAATTTATATATATATATATATATATATATATATATATATATATAAGAAGAGGATAACCAAAACTTTAAGCATAAGTCTGATAGTAAACAGAAACTTGTTTATCTGAAAGAAAAACATTAGTGCCACTTTTAACATACCGAGGTATGAAGGTCAGAAAAGTCTGTATTACTAATCAGTTACATTAGCGTTAGAAACGCTCGGCACACATGTGTGCACTTATGCTAGGTTCCCCTTTGGAAGTGGAACAGTCAACGTGGGCACCTCAGTGCCCTCACTTAGTTTGTAGCACAGAATGTAACTACACACTCACCCTGGAATTAATTGTCCCAATTAAAACCACTGTTCCTCGCAGAGTTAAACAGCAAGGTTAACGACGCAACCCACTGCTACCACAGAACTCTTTAGTTGCTCCACTTGCTTCGCATAGTGGCGAAAGAACACTCTGGAAGACTTCCAGCCAGTGTATGAACGAAGATGTTCAAAATCCATACAATTAAGGAAATTTAAGGATGAAGCAACTTTCCTCGGATCGTGACCTGCGGGTGTACTGTCAGGATCCGCTCTGCGAATAAAATATGCGATTTTCACCCTGAGTTGATTCAGTGATAAATTTGAGCCTGATGTTTCTCCCCTGAATAGTTGACCACCCTAGAAGTCTGAAGTTCTATGAAGATAGACCTTTAGGCATTCTACTGGACATAGAGATGCATCTCCTTTCAGAGGGCAGATTCTCCAGGGACCCCACCTGTTGGTGGGTAACTCATTCTTGGTGAGAAACAAAGGATCTGGAAACAGGTTCAGTTCTCCCCCATCCGGGAACTGAACACGACCTTCCTCTCTCGAGAGGGCTACATCTCACTAACCCTGGCCCCGGACGCGAGTGGAAATAGGAAAATTACTTTTTGGGTCAAATCCATTAACGCACCCTCCTCATTGCTCCACAGAGAAGCGAAATGAAGAACTCTGTCTAAAGACCATGAAATGGGCTTTGGAGGTGGTGAAGGTCTGAGCCTAGTGCAGGCTTTCAGAACTTTATTGCCTTCTAATAGATTTGCACTTATTTTCCTCTAGGAAGTCTATGCTGGCTTCCGAAATCCCGAAACGCTTTCTCACCGCTAGGGAGAGAAAATCATGAGCTGCAGGATCCGGGTTTTCTGTAATGAAGCGCAGACAGAAGACTTCTGGACTCGCTGGGTCAGAACTGGATCTGGTAGCGGTAGAAACTTCAGTCGTAGTTCCAATGCCAGGGGGAACGACACGCTGTTAGACCACTTGTGGGTCACTATTGCCGCTACCCCCTTGAAGGATCTCAGTTGTTGAGGACCCTCAACAGAAGGTTGTGAGGAGGGAACGGATAAATCCTGGGCCATCTGTTCCAGTCGAGGGACATCGCGTCCGCTGCTTCCGCTAAGGGGTCCTCGTACGGGGACACGTACAGGGGCAACTTCTTGTTGTCTTTCGTCGCAAAGAGGTCTATCTGCAGTTCTGGACTTGTTCAGAATGAAGGAGAATGATCCTGCATCTAAGGACCATTCCGACTCTATCGGTGTAAACCTGGAGAGAGCGTCCGCTGTCATATTGCGGACTCCTTGAAGGTGAACTGCCGACAGGTACCACTTCTTCTTTTCCGCCAATCGGAAGATGGCCAACATCCCCTGGTTGAGAGGTGGTGACCTCGATCCTTGTCGATTCAAGCATCTCACAGCTACCTCGCTGTCCATCACCAACCCTATGTGGATCGAGTGACGCGGGGAGACTTTCTTTAAGGTAAGGAGCACTGCCATAGCTTCTAGAAAGTTTATGTGAAAGGTCTTGAATAGCTTGGACCAAGTCCCCTGGACTTTTTTCCGATGAGAGTGACCTCCCCGTCCCTCCTTCGAGGCGTCTGAGTGAATCGTCACCGACGGGGGAGGTGGCTGAAGAAGAACGGACTTCTTTAGATGTCTGGCTTGGGACCAAGGCCTGAGAAGAGTACGAAGCCGAAGCGGAACTGGTCTTCTCAGATCTCTTCGCGCGTTTGATGCATAACTTCTCCAAACTCCGGTTGCATCCTTTAGCTCTGCTCTTAGCACTGGGTCTGTCACCGAAGCAAACTGGAGAGAGCCCAGTACCCTCTCCTGTTCGCGTCTTGATATCCTTTCGGAATCTAGAAGTCTCTTGACAGAACCCGCTATCTCCTTCCTTTTCTTCGCCGGGATGGAGAAACGGTGTGACATTAAGTCCCAGTGGATTCCCAGCCACTGGAACTTTTGAGATGGAGAAAGTCGAGACTTTTTTCTGTTGATCTTGAAGCCTAGATACTCTAGGAACTGGATCACTTGACTGGAAGCTTGCAAGCATTCTGTCTCGGATGCTGCCCACACCAGCCAGTCGTCCAGGTAGACTACTACCTGAATTCCCTTTAGGCGTAACTGTTTGAGAGCTACGCTCGCAAGCTTCGTGAAAATCCTTGGGCTATATTTAGCCCGAATGGCATGGCTCTGAAGGCGTATAGTCTTTGTTGTAGCTTGAACCCTAGGTAGGGGGAGAGTCGACGGTTGATTGGAACGTGCCAATAGGCGTCTGACAAGTCTGTGGAGACGGAATATGCCCTCTTGGGCAGTAAGGTCCTTATGTGTTGCCGTGTTAGCATCTTGAATTTGCAATTCACTATGAACTTGTTGAGTGGCGACAAGTCCAGAAGGACTCTGAGCTTCTCCGAGTCTTTCTTAGGAACACAAAACAGCCTCCCTTGGAATTTGATGGACTTCACCCTTCGGATCACATTTTTCTCCAACAGTTCTTGAACGTACTCCTCCAGAACGGGGGTGGAGTGTTAGAAAAAACCGAGGGCACGGGGGTGGAGTGCTGTACCAGCTCCAGCCCAGTCCGTTCTTGAGTAGGCTGTGGGCCCAGGGATCGAAGGTCCACCGATCCCGAAAATTCTGAAGTCTCCCTCCTACCGGCATCATCTCACTTGGACTGCCGTCCTGAGGTCTTGCCTCCCCGACCGCGACCGCCCCTGAATCCCCTTCCCCTTGAGAGGCGCCTAGACGAGCCTCTGGCTGCTCCTCTAGGCTTTGCTCGAAAGGAAGTAGACTGCCCTTCGAACGTTGGGGTGAACACCGTGGACTGTGTCGACACGGCCAGGGGTACCCACTGGAAAGTGGTCGGGGTTTGTGCCACCATCTGGGGCACTGAAGGCATCGGCAACTGGTGTTGCTGTTACTGTTCAACTGGCTTGGCTGGCCGAGACGGTAACCTAGGCCTTTTAGTCTTCCTCTTTGGTTGGGGACCCACATCCGGGGAAGACTTTCTCTTGATAGACAGGCCCCACTTTTGGAGAAGATTTCTATTCTCCGTGGCGGCCTTATCCACAACTTCTTTGACCAATTTGCTAGGGAAAAGGTCTTTGCCCCAAATGTTGGAGGAGATTAGTTTCATTGGCTCGTGCCTCACCGTAGCCGAGGTGAACATGAACTCCCTACAAGCTCTCCTCGCCCTGACGAAGCTGTAAAGATCCTTCGTCACTGTGGCCAGATGAATCTTGCCACTACCATGAACATTTCATGGACCTTGGGGTCACTTGCCATCGTCTCAAGAGTGGTCTGAAGAGACATTGAGGCAGCCAGTCTTTCTTTTGTCTCGAGCTCTCTCCGCAAAAGAAAGTCAGACAGCTTAGGGAGGTTCTCACCGAACTGACGTCCGGCAATATCAGCCTCCAACTTCCCGACTGAGAAGGTAAGATGGACATCCTTCCAGTCCTTGTGGTCCATGGGTAGGGCCAGCGACAAGGGTTTACACTCCTCCAGGGAGGGGCAAGGCTTGCCAGCCTCGACTGCTTTTAATTCAGCCGCAAACCCTTTCTGCAAAAAGGGGAAGGCTCTAGCAGGAGAGGACACAAAGGAAGGGGGCTTCTTACTCAATGCAGTAACTTTTGAGTTTGTGAAGCCCCTCTCTTTCATCGAAGATGAAAACAAAGCTTGAGCCTTAGCATGGTCCATCACTATGACCTCCTTCGGCTCTGTCTCCTCCTTTGAAGCTGGTTCCTTCATCAACCGGACATAACAGTCCGGATATGACCCTTTGCTGGGCCAGAATTCCACTTCCTCAAGGGGAACTGAACCCAGCTTATCCAACATGACGATCTTTCCAGTCGTCATCGGCATGTGCTCAGCATATCTCCACGGGTTAGCATCTGAGCACAAGGGAAGGTCTTTCACATTGAGCCTTTTCTGGGGCCCACGTGATGCTGCAAGCTTCTGCATCCGCAGTTCCATTGCAGCCGCCTTCTCCATATTCTCCTTCTACATTTGTTGGATCATTCCAACAATGGAGGAGAGGGCCTTTCCCAGCTCTATTGGTAGAGCGGACGATGTTGAGGGAATAGGTTCAGGGATCAGAACTGGAGCAGCCGACACCTCGTTGGCTTCTTCCTCTACGATGTCTGGGGCCTGATCTTCATCCTGGCCTCCTGCCAGGAGGTCTTCCTCCAGACGCTCGGACACGTCTGACATCCTGTCGCCCAACTGGATGTCTTGCACGGCGACCGCCACTTCAGCATCCACCTGGATCTGAACTAGGGGGATCTCCTCTTGAGGCTGGGGAATCACTGCATCAGCTGATGCCCTAGGGAAAAGGTAAGCCCTCATCTTCTCACTTGGAAGATAAGGTCCAGAGGTGTTCTTCTGGAAGCCCCTTACCCAGGTGCGAAGCTTCCCCCTTGCTATATCCCTTGATCCCGCTGTCCTAGGGGAATCAAAAGCTTCAGTAATCAGGTTAGAGCACACGGTACATACCTGGGGGTCCCAATACCGGAGCTCACCTTTGGAGACAGCGCATGCTGCGTGCCTCCTACATAATCCATGTCCGCAGAGGTTCTTACTGCGGACGTTGCAGAAAGCACTTCCGCACTTCGGACGTACCTCCTGCAAAGAGAAGTGAACTATGTATCACTGGATATGCACAGTTTAGCATAACAATTCAGAAAGGAAAGACACACACTTGTGTTTCCCTCACAACCAATTGTTGCAGCCTTCCAGATAATAAAATCGAATGGTTAATCTCTTCTAGAATAACCAATGCCAAGTTTCCAGAGGAAACAGGTGGAGCTCACACCTAAGCAATGATTTTAAAATCCTGGATAATAGACAAGAAAGAACTCACTTTCTTATCTGTAAGGCAACAGCAAAGGGCTGTGCAAGACAACACTAAAGTGTTAGAACACACAGTGCTGTACCAAAACTTATACTATAGTTTTCCTCTTACAGTATATGTTATACTGAAGAATACTGGTACAGTATTGGAGGTTATGACTTGCCGGCCGGCACACACCATAACTAGCTTTAAAGTATACTACTTAACAGCTATAAGGCGGCAGAACGCTGGTTCAAATGCATGTGCCGGCCGGCAGTAACTGCCGGCCGGCAACAGCCCATGTCGGCTACACAAGGTAGCACCCGGCTGCCGGCCACACTCCTGGTGACCGGCAGACAAGGGCTGACATTAGCCGGCGGCAAAGGTACACAACCGATGCCAGCCAGCAGCAAAAGAACCAGAGGACTACAACTGCCCGGCTGCCGGCCTCATAGGCCGGCAGCCGGGTCGGGTACAGCACTAGAAGAAAACAGAATGGATGCCGGAATAAGAGCGTAAACAACCTCCAAGCCTGGCAATCCGAAAGAGTGCATATAAGGAAGGGGAGAATCTAAATCAGGCTTCCTGACCAATGCCGTCTGACTCACAGGCAGGCATGGATGAGGGACCAAGGGAGGTCCGGGCAGCACTCAAGCAGAAGACCCCTGCCGGCCGGCAGACTCTGCCGGCCGGCAAAGGACTGAGTCAACTCCACATCCTAACCTATCCTAGGTCCAGATGTAGAATGACGTACAGTACTGTAATGGCTAGGCCATTACGGAGATAGAGGGGGAAGGGACAAAAGAGGGTCCTACCAACCTTGCTTTAGTGAAGGATCACACGCAGCCAAGGAAACTCATCTTAGCCTAAGGGAGATCCAAGGAGGGAGGCCAGCAATACTTGCATGCTCCCAAAGAACCAAAGCAAGGA
>NC_090727.1:65906392-65911392 GCF_036898095.1 Palaemon carinicauda | reverse complement strand
GAAGTCATTTTAGTCCAAACTCAAGTTAATCTTTCAGACTCAAGTTAAAAACCCCGAGCAGGGGACGTTCCAGTCCTTCCTTAAAGGAGTCTATGATATATATATATATATATATATATATATATATATATATATATATATATATATATATATATATATATACATATGTGTGTGTGTCTGTGTGTGTGTTAGTGTGTGTTATGTACGTCATCAACATCATTAGCTGTATCTAGACCACTGCAGGACAATGTCCTCAGATATGTAATTCCAATCTCATCTGGAAATGGTCTTTCTATGTATATATGTATATGTATATATACCTATATAATTTTCATTTATTTATGTATACATTCATATATCTAGGTATGTATGTATGTATGCATGTATGTACACTTCAGGCATGTAATTCCAATCTCATCTGCAAATGGTCTTTCTATGTATATATGTATATGTATATATACCTATATAATTTTCATTTATTTATGTATACGTTCATATATCTAGGTATGTATGTATGTATGCATATATGGACACATGCATGATATAGCTAGTAGGTTTTTATCCACCCAAGACTGGACGGTCCAAGAAGTAAGAATTATGACGACATGCAATTGCAAAATTTTCAACAGGAACAAATTTCTGCCTAACACTTCATCCGAACCAGGACTTCAAATTCAAAGAAAAGGCGAGAAAATAATCCAAAAACGATTTTCGTTTAATCCGGAGCCTTTAGATTTGGCCCTCGGAAATATATATTTCCTTCAGGAAATTCTTTTGCGAGAGATGGCGTGCCAGCGAGAACGTAAAACTGAGACGATATCTCATATTTCCACCGAGATCCCGAAAAGTAAAATCCGGTTTAAGAAAACCAAGGCAGTCAACTTTTGTTTCGGAGAATTCATTGCTATAAGGAACGTGCTCTAATTCTTAGGTTTGGAATTCCTTTTAGATGCCCTTTCAAAATTTCAATTATCTATATTTTTTCATCCATTATAATATCAGTTATAATAAAGAAATGAAAAAAAAAAAGTTGTTTTCTTTGCTTTCTTAAAGTGATTCAATAATTGTTGCTGAGATAATATATGAAAATGCAAAACTGAGGTATTAGTTCATAGTAAACCACAATAATGTAGATAAAAATTAGTATGATTTACAGTTCCGTAATTGGTATGAAAATATATTACTATTGTACATAGATAACGCAGATAAGGATAATCTTTCCTTATCTTAAGGCGATGGTTTCTGAGCTGAACCCTATTTCTTTATGACATCAACTTACAATAATTATTATTAGTAATATTAATTTTAATAATAATAATAATTATTAATGACAAAAAGATGATTACTAGCAATAATAATAATAATATTAATAAAAATAATAATAATAATAATAATAATAATAATAATAATAATAATAATAATAATAATAATAATAATAATAATGATAAATAATAATAATAATAATAATAATAATAATAATAATAATAATAATAATAATAATAATAATTTTAATGGGAAATTCTCTATTAAAATTTTTACCCTGCTTTGTTATTATGTTTTACGAGTTGGTGACTGTAATATAACTCCTAAACGTCATTAAACCCGTTTTTCAAATGGTGAAGACTTGGAAAATTTTATTTCAGGATTTTTCTACCGTTTTTTTTTAGGGCAAATATTTATCAGGGGATAAGATAATTTAGTTGCATTTCCATTGCATTACACTGCAAATCGTTCGACAAAATTTCTTTGATGACTGTTTGTCTAACGAGAGCAGCAAAGGTCGTTTGTTTCAAAGGAGTCAAGAAAGGAAATTTATGACGTCTTTCAAATCGTTGCTTCGTTGTAATCTTAACAAGAATTAATTACTGTGGCTCTGTGTGTGGCCTGCTGAGGGAGATTACTCAGTGAGGGAATACAATCGTTCTCTGATACTGATACGATACAATAAGAAGAAATGAATAATTTCCAAGTTGATTTATTATAGTTATCAGAAACTTATTTTGATTTCTTTTTTAGATTTTATTTTCCAGTACTATTATTAGCTTATAAGAAATAATAATTTGGGTAGTTTTCATCTTGGAGATTGATACGATATAATAAGATTTAAATAATTTCTATTTTGATTTATATTACAATTATCAAAAATTTATTTAGAGATTTTTTTTTTAGATTTTAATTGTCAGTAGTGTTATCATATTAGAAAAAATAATCGTTGCATGTAGAAAAGCTAGAAATATTCATTTTTTTTTACATACCGAGATTGCACGCTGTTTAAAATTTGCACTAAAAATGAGAAACGGTAAAAATCTGGAATAAATGTTGCCAAGCATTTATCCTTTTTAAAAACCGTTTAAGATAATATTCAAGTAGGGTAAAATTACTGTCACCTATGTTTAACTGAACAATATATTTTTACGAAGGATTTCCGATTGTAATTTACGGTTTTTTTTAACAGTGTAGGTTTGCAGAAAGAATTATTATAGCATTAATTTTTTGGTTATTATTGAATGAATCACTTGAAAACAAAGGTAATATATATAAGAAGTTTTGAGCTTCGCTTAAATGATTGAACAAATTACATGTAATTAATCAAGAACTATTTGGTATAACATTAGAAACATTTAGATACTAATTTAAGTATATCATATTAGTATTAGTATTATTTGCTAAGCTACAACCCTAGTTGGGAAAGCAGGATGCTATAAGTCCAAGGGCGCCAATAGGTAAAATAGCCCAGTGAAGAAAGGAAAAAGGGAAAAATAAAATATTTTAAGAACAGTAACAACATTATAATGGACTTTTTCTATATAAAGTATAAAAACTTTAACAAAGCAGCTCTTCTAGGAGAGGGACACTCCAAAATCAAACCATCGTTCTCTAGTCTTGTGTAGTGCCATAGCCTCTGTGCCATGGTCTTTCACTGTCTTGGATTAAAGTTCTCTTGCTTGAGGGTACACTCGGGCACACTATTCTATCTTATTTCTCCTCCTCTTGTTTTGTTAAAGTTTTTATAGTTTATATAGGAAATATTTATTTTGGTGATGTTGGTGTTCTTTAAATATTTTATTCTTCCTTGTTTTTGTTCCTCACTGGGCTACTCTTCGCTGTTGGAGCCATTAGGCTTATAGCATCTTGCTTTTCCAACTAGGGCTGTAGCTTAGCTAGTAATAATAATAATAATAATAATAATAATAATAATGATAATGATAATAATAATAATAATAATAATAATGATAATAATAATAATAATAATAATAAAACAAGAGGAAGAGAAATAGAATAGTATAGTGTGCTCAAGTGTACCCTCCAGCAAGAGAACTCTAACCCAAGACAGTGGGAGACCATGGTACAGAGGCTATAGCAGTACCCGAGACTAGAGAATTAGTAAAGAATAGGTCAGACTATTCAGTGTATGTGTGTGTGTGTGTCTGTAGGCAAAGGGAAAATGAACCGTAACCAGAGAGAAGGATCCAATGTCGTACTGTTTGGCCACTCAAAAGACCCCATAACTCTCTAGCAGTAGTATCTGAACGGGTACATAATTCAAAACGTAATATTTTTCATGAAGAAAATATACTAGAAACTCTACAAAGATGTAGCATTTATCACAGCAGCCATAACAAATACCAGAGAAAGAGAGAGAGAGAGAGAGAGAGAGAGAGAGAGAGAGAGAGAGAGAGAGAGAGAGAGAGAGAGAGAGAGAGAGAGCTCGAATCTGCCTTCATCAGATAATGTATTACTGTAAATAGATAAGATTTCTACTTAGCCAAGATGTTTTTCACAAGGCCTTGCAACAATAGGGGAGAAGAAAATTAGCAGATAAGAGAACTCTATTCTAACAATTTCTCTTTGTTCGACATTCACGACACTTGAGTGATCTTAACAAGGTCGAAACTTTTAACCATAAAAAATTACGCAACCGAGTTTTTACGATCTTAAAAAAAGGCGTAAGTTTTAATGGTCTACGCAAGGCGAAATTTTTAACGATCAATTTCATCAACACTTTTTTTCTCAACATTTTGAAAAAAAATAAATATCAATAGAATAAAATAAATCAAAGTATTCGTTCAGCTCTTACCCATTGATTTATTGTTAGCATAATCTTATAATCTTTTTTTATTATCATATAAAAATTTTCCTCAACTTTGAACACTGATAGTTTCCAAGAAACCGATGTAGGTTTTGTGAATGGTGGTGTCGTGTTGTTAATGGTAAAGATTGAAATCTGTGTTTTTAAAGGTGGCTCGTGAATGGCAGAGGCAAGGGACAGTGCAATGCCATAGCAGGACAATGCCCGAGGGATTGACCATATAAACATATGATCAGCTCACAAACCATCTCTCCATATAAGCTAGGACCAGGGAGGGCCAGGCAATGGCTGCTGATGACTTTGGAAGTAGCCTGTGAAACTATTGAGTTTGAGCTGGTTTCGAACCCCATCCAGCAGATCGCCAGATAGGGACATTCCCAATAGGCTATCACAAACTTTGCCCTTTGCTCAACCTTGACCTTTGACCTTAACATGTTTTAATTAGCGTGTATATTAATATACTCAAATGTGAACCAACTTTAGTCTCTGTGACGATGATGTCCAAACTTATGGCTGATTACGTGAATTGGACATTTTGCTTGACCGTGACCTTGACCTTTGACCTTAACCATAAAAAGTTTGACCATTTCCAGTGTTTTAAATAACAGGTAATACCTGCAAGTTTCGGTACTCTACGATTAAAACTGTGGCCATGAAGCTGTTCACATACAAACACACATATACAAACAGGGTGAAAAACATAACCTTCTTCTAACTTCGTTGACGGAGGTAATTACAAATGAATAAAACTAAACTTATCCACTATAACACTTTGCTCTTCAATAAGAAAATTAAAATAATACTGTACCTATATCTCTTTAGTATTTCCTATTATAATCTTTATGAAAACCCGTACCCAGCTTGGCCTTTCGCGCATGGCAAAAACATCTCTTATATTGTATACAAAATC
>NC_090727.1:65896392-65903892 GCF_036898095.1 Palaemon carinicauda | reverse complement strand
TGCTCATGGACGCTCTGAAGTCTTGGATGTACAGAGATGAGTTACAAAAGAAGAAAAAAAAAGAGATAAAAGAAATAAGAGACAAAGCAAAAAAATAAATTCCCTAAGAAAGCTACGATGAAAGATGGTTGTTTTGTGTTTACATATCGTCCATGACCCTATCAAATATTTTTTTTTTTTTTCAAGAGCCTGCCTATTCAAGATTTCATCCATTGAAGGATTAGTACGCTGTAATTTATTTTAACGGATCATGAGCTTATATACAAGCAATTTCGAGCAAGAACGTCATAAAAACTGAAACAAGATAATTCATGAACAAGTAGGCTTAAACAGGTTGTTACCAGTGCGAGGAGAGAGCAATAATACAAAAAAAAAGGTAAAAAAAAAATACGGTTAAGTGTAAGAGCCCGTGTGAAACACGTGTTGTATAGTAGTGATCCAGTTCCATTAGAAATCATAGCAGATTAATGAATATTGAATAAGGTTATAAATAAGCATTCTCTTCGACTACATACAAAAATCTCTTACTATATTTCCTTCCCAGAAATTCCTTTTATCATGTAATCCCTTTCAAATCCTTCCAAGAGTAATTCAGAGCTTTCCAATAGAATTGAAATATAGCTCAGAGAGAGGTTAGACTCCATAGCTTATCCAGGCGTCATCCTCACAAAAGTCTTTAATGGAACTTGGCTCCATTCTTACATTCCATTAACCTTCGTGGCAGGCTTCGTTAGGCGACTGGGAAAGGGAAGAAATTTTACATTGGAATTGTTCGGCTTGTTTATATGATTTCTTAATTGTTTATTTATTTGTTGTTACCTCCGCCAATAGAGTTGGGAGGAGGTTATGTTTTCGCCGTTGTATGTTTGTTTGTTGGTTTGTTTGTACACAACTTCCTGGCCACAATATTTCTCCTACAGTAGTAAAACTTTCAAAGATTAATTTTTATGGTGAGATGTAGAATTTATTCAATTTGGAAATTCCTAGGTCAAAGGTCAAGGTCACAGTCAGGCGAAAGGAACTCTGTGTGTGAAGAACTTCCTAGTCATAATTTTACTCAGACCAATAGAACTTTCAGGGATTAATTGTTATGTTAAGACGTAGAAATGATTAAATTTTGAAAGTCTCAGGTCAAAGGTCAAGGTCACAGTCAGGCGAAAGGAAGTCTGTGTGTGAAGAACTTCCTAGTCATAATTTTACTCAGACCAATAGAACTTTCAGGGATTAATTGTTATGTTCAGACGTGGAAAGGATTAAATTTTGAAAGTCTCAGGTCAAAGGTCAAGGTCACAGTCAGGCGAAAGGAAGTCTGTGTGTGAAGAACTTCCTAGTCATGATTTTACTCTGGCCAATAGAACTTTCAGGGATTAATTGTTATGTTAAGACGTAGAAATGATTAAATTTTGAAAGTCTTAGGTCAAAGGTCAAGGTCACAGTCAGGCGTAAGGAAGTCTGAGTGTGAACAACTTCCTAGTCATAATTTTACTCAGACCAATAGAACTTTCAGGGATTAATTGTTATGTTAAGACGTAGAAATGATTAAATTTTGAAAGTCTTAGGTCAAAGGTCAAGGTCACAGTCAGGCGAAAGGAACTCTGTGTGTGAAGAACTTCCTAGTCATAATTTTACTCTGGCCAATAGAACTTTCAGGGATTAATTGTTATGTTCAGACGTGGAAATGATTAAATTTTGAAAGTCTTAGGTCAAAGGTCAAGGTCACAGTCAGGCGAAAGGAAGTCTGAGTGTGAACAACTTCCTAGTCATACTTCTACTCAGACCAATAGAACTTTCAGGGATTAATTGTTATGTTCAGACGTGGAAATGATTAAATTTTGAAAGTCTCAGGTCAAAGGTCAAGGTCAGAGTCAGGCGAAAGGAAGTCTGTGTGTGAAGAACTTCCTAGTCATAATTTTACTCAGACCAATAGAACTTTCAGGGATTAATTGTTATGTTAAGACGTAGAAATGATTAAATTTTGAAAGTCTCAGGTCAAAGGTCAAGGTCACAGTCAGGCGAAAGGAAGTCTGTGTGTGAAGAACTTCCTAGTCATAATTTTACTCAGACCAATAGAACTTTCAGGGATTAATTGTTATGTTCAGACGTGGAAAGGATTAAATTTTGAAAGTCTCAGGTCAAAGGTCAAGGTCACAGTCAGGCGAAAGGAAGTCTGTGTGTGAAGAACTTCCTAGTCATAATTTTACTCTGGCCAATAGAACTTTCAGGGATTAATTGTTATGTTAAGACGTAGAAATGATTAAATTTTGAAAGTCTTAGGTCAAAGGTCAAGGTCACAGTCAGGCGTAAGGAAGTCTGAGTGTGAACAACTTCCTAGTCATAATTTTACTCAGACCAATAGAACTTTCAGGGATTAATTGTTATGTTAAGACGTAGAAATGATTAAATTTTGAAAGTCTTAGGTCAAAGGTCAAGGTCACAGTCAGGCGAAAGGAACTCTGTGTGTGAAGAACTTCCTAGTCATAATTTTACTCTGGCCAATAGAACTTTCAGGGATTAATTGTTATGTTCAGACGTGGAAATGATTAAATTTTGAAAGTCTTAGGTCAAAGGTCAAGGTCACAGTCAGGCGAAAGGAAGTCTGAGTGTGAACAACTTCCTAGTCATACTTCTACTCAGACCAATAGAACTTTCAGGGATTAATTGTTATGTTCAGACGTGGAAATGATTAAATTTTGAAAGTCTCAGGTCAAAGGTCAAGGTCACAGTCAGGCGAAAGGAAGTCTGTGTGTGAAGAACTTCCTAGTCATAATTTTACTCAGACCAATAGAACTTTCAGGGATTAATTGTTATGTTAAGACGTAGAAATGATTAAATTTTGAAAGTCTTAGGTCAAAGGTCAAGGTCACAGTCAGGCGAAAGGAGGTCTGAGTGTGAACAACTTCCTAGTCATAATTTTACTCAGACCAATAGAACTTTCAGGGATTAATTGTTATGTTCAGACGTGGAAATGATTAAATTTTGAAAGTCTTAGGTCAAAGGTCAAGGTCACAGTCAGGCTAAAGGAAGTCTGTGTGTGAACAACTTCCTAGTTATAATTTTACTGAGACTAGTGGAACTTCCAGGGATTAATTGTTATGTTCAGACGTGGAAATTATTCAGTTTTGAAAGTTTTAGGTCAAAGGTCAAGGTCAAAGTCAGGCAAAAGGACGTGTGTGTGTGAACAACTTCCTAGTCATAATTTTACTCAGACTAGTTAAACTTTCAGAGATTAATTGTTATGTTGAGACGTGGAAATTATTAAATTTTTAAAGTCTTAGGTCAAAGGTCAAGGTCACAGTAAAGCAAAAGGTCGTCTGTGTGTGAACAACTTCCTGGCCACAGTTTTACTCATAGAGCAGTGAAACTTTCAAGGATTAATTGTTATGTTTTGAAGACTTTAAAAGCATATGTTCATTGCTATTAGCTATTATTGTTTTTATTTACATGAATTGATATAATATTTAGTTACACATTCGAGTGAATGTTTATTAAAGGGTCTTTAAATTTGATAATTTTTTTCAATATTTGTTCACGATTGATAGATGTAAAGCTTTAACAATTATTACGTTTATTATTGAAAAAATATGGGAAAAAACAATAAAACAAAGTTCTTGTGATAAAAAAGAAGTCTTTGTAATAGGGAATTATTTACTTACTAAGGGTGTACCCTGAAGCATTCAAGAATATTACATAAAGTAGAAATGTCGTCTTTTCGAAAAAGACGAAGACATTTTGAATTCTAGGCCGATCAAAATTCCACCAAGGCCTCTGTTTTATTCGAAAGAACCGAGATAAACTTTTTAAATGTTAGACATTGACAAATCGAGGAAGACTCGTTAGGGGGAAGAATTTGGAACGAAAAACTACGAAAGTATTCAGCATCTTCATTAATATATATGTGGTTAATCTATTGTAGATAATAAACGAATATATGAATAAATAAGGTCATGAATTAATAAGATCTTCGAAGAATTAGTAAAATATACTATTTACTATGATATACTATATTATTTTCTTCAATTCCGGTACAATTACCTTTTGTGATGGACAGCTTTGAGTACCTTAACATCAAAAGGAATATTGATGTCTTATTCTGTGTTTCCGAATGTCTTTCGAATACATAAATCCTGATTCTCTGTCTACTATCTTATATCAAATTTCCAAACTTTTTTTATTTTTTTCCTGTCCATCTCTGACTTTTGCAAAGTTTTGAGTGACAAGAAAAATCTCATCAACAAGAAAAAGAAAATGACTCACATAGGCCTATTAAAATATCATCACGGACTCCCTTCTCTCCCGAGACACTTTCAAGAAACTTTCCATATCTCTGAAATTGACAAATTGGCCGAGATTAGTTGGAGGAGATCGCCTAAGTGTTAAGAAAGTCAGACGGTGGAAAAGAGGCGTCTCATTTTTCACTTCATTTTGGGCGATACGTTCGAAGATGTCGGACTTCAGAGTTGGGTAATAAAAATCCATTTTTTTTTATTGGTGTTTCCCTAGGGGATTTGATAACTTGATAGTTTAATAGAAGTTTATTCTTCCTTAGACCCTAAGAGAAGAGGAGGTCTGGTAATCTGTTAGTTATCTGTATTTGGCCAGGACTAATAGTCCTCTGTATTTAACATGGACTAATGGCCATCTGTATTTAACAAGAACTAAGACCCACCTGTACTTGGCCAGGACTAATATCAATCCGTATTTGGCCAGGACTAATAGCCACCTGTATTTGGCCAGGACTAATGACCATCTGTATTTGGCCAGGACTAATAGCCATCTGTATTTGGCCAGGACTAAAGGCCAACTGTATTTGGCCAAGACTAATAGTCGTCTGCATTTAACAAGGACTAATGGCCAACTGTGTTTGGCAAGAACTAATGGTCAGCTATATTTAGCTAGGAGTAATAGCCATCTGTATTTGGCTAGGACTAATAGTCATCTGTATTTAACAAGGACTAATGGCTAACTGTATTTGGACAGGACTAATAGTAATCTGTATTTGGCTAGGACTAATAACCCTCTATATTTTGCCAGAACTATTGGTCATCTGTATTTGGTCAGGAATATTATTCTCTGTATTTGGCCAGGACTAATACCCATCTGTATTTAACAAGGACTAGTGGCTAATGGTATTTGGCCAGGAGTAATAGTCATCTGTATTTGGCCAGGACTAATAGTAATCTGCATTTAACAAGAACTAATGGTCAGCTATATTTAGCTAGGAGTAATAGCCGTCTGTATTTGGCTAGGACTAATAGTCATCTGTATTCAACAAGGACTAATGGCTAACTGTATTTGGACAGGACTAATAGTAATCTGTATTTGGCTAGGACTAATAACCCTCTATATTTTGCCAGAACTATTGGTCATCTGTATTTGGTCAGGAATATTATTCTCTGTATTTGGCCAGGACTAATACCCATCTGTATTTAACAAGGACTAGTGGCTAATGGTATTTGGCCAGGAGTAATAGTCATCTGTATTTGGCCAGGACTAATAGTAATCTGCATTTAACAAGGACTAATGGCTAACTGTATTAGGTCAGAACTAATAGTCTTCTGTATTTGGCCAGGACTAATAGCGATCTGTATTTGACCAAGATTAATAGCCATCTGTATTTGGCCAGGATTAATGGCCATCTGTATTTGGCCAAGACTAATAGCCATCTTATTTAGACAGGATTAATAGCAAACTGTATTTGGCTAGGACTAATAGCCCTCTGTATTTGGCCAGGATTAATAACCATCTGTATTTGGCCAGGACTAATAGCCATCTGTATTAGGCCAGGACTAATAGCCACCTGTATTTGGCCAGGACTAATAGCCACCTGTATTTGGCTAGGACTAATAGCCATCTCTATTTGGCCAGGATTAACAAACACCATGTATTTGGCCAGGTCTAATAGCCAACTGTATTTGACCAGGACTAATGGCCATTTTTATTTGGCCAGGACTAATGACCATCATTATTTGAGCCACCTGTATTTGGCCAGGACTAATAGCCAACTGTATTTGACCAGGACTAAAGCCCATTTGTATTTGGCAAGGACTAATGACCATCTGTATTTGAGCCACCTGTATTTGACCAGAACTAATGGCCATTTGTAATTGGCCAGGACTAATAGCCATCTGTATTTGACCAGGACAAATTACCATTTGTATTTGGCCAGGACTAATGACCATCAGTATTTAGCCAGGACTAACAGCCATCTGTAATTTGCTAAGATTATTACCCATCAGTATTAGGGCAGGACTAATGGCTATCTGTATTTGGCCAAGACTAATACTTATCAGTATTAGGCCAGGACTGATGGATATATGTATTTAACCACGACTAATAGCCATCTGTATTTGAACAGGACTAACGTCCACCTGTATTTGGCCAGAACTAATAGCCACCTGTATTTGGCTTGGACTAATAGCCCTCTGTATTTGGCCAGGATTAACAGCCACCCGTATTTAGACAGGACTAATAGCCATCTTCATTTGACCTTGACTAATGGCCATTAGTATTTGGCCAGAACTAATGACCATCAGTATCTGGCTAGGACTAACAGCCATCTGTATTTTGCCAAGATTAATACCCATCAGTATAAGGGCAGGACTAATGGCTATCTGTGTTTGGCCAGGACTAATACCCATCAATATTGGCCAGGACTAATGGCTATCTGTATTTGACCACGACTAATAACCATCTGTATTTGGCCAGGAGTAATAGCCATCTGTATTTGGCCAGGACTAACAGCCACCTGTATTTGGCCAGGACTAATAGCCACCTGTATTTGGCTAGGACTAATAGCCATCTGTATTTGGCCAGGATTAACAGCCACCTTTATTTAGCCAAGACTAATAGCCATCTGTATTTGACCTGGACTAATGGCCATTATTTGGCCAGGACTAATGACCATCAGTATTTGGCCAGGACTAACAGCCATCTGTATTTTGCCAAGATTAACACCCATCAGTATTAGGGCAGGACTAATGGCTATCTGTGTTTAGCCAGGACTAATACCCATCAGTATTGGCCAGGACTAATGGCTATTTGTATTTGGTCAGGACTAATACCCATCAGTATTAGGGCAGGACTGATGGCTATCTGTATTTGACCACGACTAATAACCATCTGCATTTGGCCAGGACTAATAGCCATCTATATTTGGCCAGGACTAACAGCCACCTGTATTTGGCCAGGACTAATAACCACCTGTATTTGGCTAGGACTAATAGCCATCCGTATTTGGCCAGGGGTAACAGCCACCTGTATTTAGCCAGGACTAATACCCATCTGTATTTGACCAGGACTTATGGCTATTTATATTTGGCCAGGACTAATGACCATCAGTATTTGGCCAGGACTAACAGCCATCTGTATTTTGCCAAGATTAATACCCATCAGTATTAGGGCAGGACTAATGGCTATCTGTTTGGCCAGGACTAATACCCATCAGTATTGGCCAGGACTAATGGCTATCTGTATTTGACCACGACTAATAACCAGCTGTAT